>NC_079166.1:17156085-17236085 GCF_947568905.1 Ostrea edulis
ACAATATGTAATTGTTAATTGATGAATTATCTAAATGAGTAAATGTTGAGTTAAAGGCCACAACAATTAGGATAGTTTTTTCTTTTCATGTAGAAGCTTTTGAATAAAAGTAAATGGATGTTTTACAATATATTTTTTCAATGCAAAATATAAACCACATAAATGAATCTCAGATAAACTTCAAAGATTCAGTAAACATTTCCAAGATAAAACATTTCTAAGACAACCAGTCACGGTAACTCAGTGATGTTTTCCCTTGGTAACCGGGGAGGTCGTGAGTTCATGCATCACTCATGCTATGGCCGTATCAAACCCAAGAGTTAGATGTTAACTTAGGTTAAGTGATTACTCCTTCACCAAACTGAAACACTTGGTGTTTAGATGGGAGAATCACAGCTATTTCAGATATGACCTTAAAAATGAAGGTCCCGTGTCACGGCAGGCATTGACACGATCAAGAACGCTCACTGGTACGGCCCTGAGCACTATAAGCATACTAGGGATAAAGAACGGTCACTGGTACGGCCCTGTGGTACTTCAATTAATACAACTGGTGACATATATCAATAAGAGTAAAAAAATTCTCCACGGGACGTAAAACATACAAACAATCAAGATGAAACATTACCTAGATAAAACATTACCTAGATAAAACATTACCAAGATAAAACATTACCTAGATAAAACATTACCTAGACAAAGCATTACCTAGATAAAGCATTACCAAGGTAAAACATTACCTAGATAAAACATTACCTAGATAAAACATTACCAAGATAAAACATTACCAAGATAAAACATTACCTAGATAAAACATTACCTAGATAAAACATTACCTATTTGAAACATTACCTAGATAAAACATTACCTAGATAAAACATTACCAAGATGAAACATTACCTAGATGAAACCTAGATGAAACATTACCTAGATAAAGCATTACCTAGATAAAACATTAGTACCTAGATAAAACATTACCTAGATAAAACATTACCAAGATCAAACATTACCTAGATAAAACATTACCAAGATAAAACATTACCAAGATAAAACATTACCTAGATAAAACATCCCAGCGAGAGCCAAATCTTCTTTTCTCTGTGAAAACTGTGACGGCCAATCACTAAAAGATTCAAGGCGACTAGAAAAGTCTCGAAACTCAGGAAACTTGTACGGGGAGATGATGAATGGACACTTGGGAAAGTGTTTTTTGTGTTCTAACAGAATATCGTCATTGGGCTCCCAGTCACTGAGGTAGCCGCGACAGTACACACATCTCACGCGGTCACCTTGTCCTACACAATAAAACCCCTGTCTCACAAACTCTTCTTTACTGAGGTAGTTTTTGGTGGCTGGCCAATGATCGTAAAATGTCTGAAGACGACGCTCGGAGTCGTGTCTAAGTTTTATGAAGTCCTCCTCATTCAGCTGTGTTGTCATTATGGCAAATCTGTGAAAGATAAGATACTAAGTAAACTTTGAAATTCAATTAGAATCTGTTTCCATATATAAATCTGTGCACTTAAACCAAGACAGAACCACCCATTTAGCTACTTAAATGTGGAAATAAAGAAAATTTCCATGTTGGTCTGCACATTCATCAAAGAAATTTGGTACACCCTGTATGGTTGAATTAACCTCTATAAAGGCCCAAAGTGGCAGACAAAATATTGTATCATATCATAATTTTTTTAAAACTTGTGCAAGTATATATATCAACCAACTTACTGTATAATGTTGTGTTTCTCTCATAGACAAGACGTGCAACCTCTCACAGTGAGCAGTGAATTTTTAGGGGCCAATTTGGGGCAGAATTTAGGCCCCAGCCCAAATAAGAAATTTACCTACATTTCCCTAAATTGTAGTAGAATTTTTCCCAAGAGAAACTACGAAGCACGATATAAAAATTGGTTTGTTTATTACATGTTTTTGAAGTAAAATTGATTCCTCCGTGACTAGATAATTTATACTGGTCACTATTGTTCTAGATATTAGATAAACCGTTATTACCATTTTTATCTTGCTTTGTTACCAACAATATGGTGTTTGTAAAATTACTGGTACATAACAATGCTTCTCCAATTACTGTGTTTTCTAAAAACAAAATTCCCTATTTATCCTAAATTACGGTGAAATTCCCAACTCTGAGTGCCCCGGCCCCAGTCCCAATTTGACATTCAAAGACCCAATTTTAAGTTACTGCCCACAAATTTTACCTGTATTCTGATCAATGGTAAGCCGGTTGTCAATCAAACTCGGGTTGATTGACATCTGCAGAGACCTTGGTCTACAGCAACCTGATAACAAAATAATTCCATAATACCAGCATGGAGGAAGCCTGGGGGCAGTCTACCTGAAGTTTGATAGCACTGACATACCCACAACTGCTATTTTCTCATGATTCAAATTAAAAAAGTCCCTAATAATTAGCTTTGCAGACCAATGATATAATAAAGTAATTAGTTTTTTGATCTTCAACGCCTAATTATTCATAATTTTAATTATAAAGATTAAATATTTAATAATTTCATAATTACAAAATGATTAGTAACACCATGGAAAATTCACAAAAGTTTGAAATCACTATGTTTTTCTCACCGAACGAGAATGACCTAAAATGAGGAAAAATCATTGGTAGCGGTGATCTGAGTGTTATTTGCATTTAACGGATGAGATTGGGATCCGAACTGGGAGGTAAAAAAGGAAGAAAATCCATAGGACCTACATGTCAAGTCAAGAAAACCCAGGTTTTCTAACCCACGGATTTGATATTTTAGTTGTTTGATATATTTTGTTAACTATAGTTTCATCCTGAGTTTGAATATAATCTAAGAATTTAACACAAAACTGTAAGATTACATTCCTTAAAGGTAAACGATTGAGCTCATTGGAGTCATTGCATACACATGTACATTAAAGGATGTAAACATTGATTGACTGGAGGTAGGCCTATTTGGAATTTGCACCTTTTCATAATTTAATCTAATGGTTTGACTCTAAAATACTTACGCTTATCACAATACGATTCCAAATAAATATTTCACGGGTATGTGTTTCGCCCCATGCTAAAAATAAAATGGTATTTATCAAATTTACCGATTTACCCGATAAAAAGTCGTCAAGAACGCGTTATACCTTTCAAATCATTCGAAATATTAGTCGATTCATGGAATTCTGTCGAAATGTGATATTTTTTTTCCTGAAGATATATTGACCTCGTTAAAGACCATTTTATTTCAAATCTTGATATAAGTAACTCAAAATGAATAACTATGATAATAATGATCATATATGAGCACATAAACACTGGATTGACCGTAAACACGAATAAATATTGTACGAATTACTCAACTATTCACCCTCGGAGAGAAAAAAAACTCGCGGGAAGTTGACGGTCGACAGGTTGGTGGGAAAATGTTAGCAAATAATATGACACATGTCAGTTCCTCGCATCGAAATCCAACTTGTCCAAAGTGCAATGGGTTTTATGTTACAAAAGGTAAGAACAATGGATTGCCGTTCACGGAACACTTCAAAATGAAAATAATTTCTCCACATGACTCCATGTGCTGTACATGTATGGAATATTAGCGGAAACACTGACCCCCTCCCCCCTCTCCCAAGTGCCGAAAACACCCAATGCATTATTACCAAATCATTTAAAAAACATCTACAGGGTGTTGGATCATATTTATATACATACATTCCCAAAGTTTTGTTCGTATTGATAGAAAATTGATTGATTTATGTCCAATTTTCAGAAGCTGCAGAACTAAGCTCTCATAAAAACCTTCAATTTACGTCGCACAAAAAAATGTGCACGGTGAGGCCTAATATCGCTATGTTCTTGCATCACCGTCTCTTAAATTTTATATAAAAAAATTCTAAACATATTTTCCTTAGATCTATACTTCTAAAAAATGCCTTCAAATATTCATTAAAACCCCATACGACCAGAAAACTTGCAGCTTTTAATGATTTCATTCGTTGACGTAGCCATGTTAGGTAGCCATGCAGTCAATTCGAATCCTGGATCATTTCCATACTTGCACAATAACATCTAAATGTGAACTAATATCCCCACAAATAGTTAAATATCTTAAATAATAAACCATCCCAGTTCGATTAAAATTAATTTATTTCGATTAAGATTACTTATTCAAATAGGTAAATTTGCGGCTACACAGCTTTCATTGGTCTGGTGCGTTCCCCATCCCTGCCATGCGAGCATTAGGGACCAGACTTGGCTTCTGTAGTATTTTCAATAATCAAGAGCGCATTTTACCTTTAGATAAACTGTATTTTCTAATTTCTATTAATTATTTGTGTTTATAATAAATGAAGACCACATTCATAACTTGTCAGGATTATTATGAATAGATACCAATAGCAACTGGGTTCGAATTGACTGGCTACCTAACATGGCTACGTCAACAAACGAAATCATTTAAAGCTGTGAGATTGAGGGTCGTATAGGGCTTTAACAAATATTTGAAATTATGTTTGGACGCAAGAATAGTAGGAAAATAAGTCAGGAATTTTTTGCTCACCTTAGCCAAGTAAGCTTTTCTGGGGGACACCCTTTCCGCTTTTTCTACTTCTCTGTAGAATCATGTCTAAAATTAGTCATGGCACACTGATCACGAATTAAAAACAGTCTATATACAGCTCAAAAGGTACAGCATTTACATAGAATCTCGCACATGAAATCCTGCCACTGAGTCATCACACGGGTGTATAATAAAACACAAGGCGTGGATCCTATTGTTTGATAAATACTACAATTTTATTTATTGTTGTTTGCCAGTCACCGATTATCGAAAAGTCGTCACTGAAGATCGCACACAGCCACAATCGATTGTAACTTTTTATATCGATTGTCGCTGACTATTCTGGAAATAATTTAGTTAAAGGAACCTGTAAAAGTGTTAGTATCATCAAGGGACGTAACTCTAATTTGCGTGATTATGGCTTGGGAAGGTGATGCAGATTTGTTTCCAAATTTCCATACCCTTGGGCAACCAGGTCGAAAGTATGGACCTTTCTCGATTCAGAAAAAAAAAACAAGAATAGCCACCTAATAATCTACATTCGCAAATACAAGTAGTGCAAAATGTCATGCGAATAAAGAAAAGTCACAAAATCAATATCGCTGAATAGTCTTTCCAAGACTTTGATACGCTTAACTTTATTTGATTTAGTGAATACTAACCTCCTATTTCATATTAAAAAATATTATCCTCATGAAACTTAAGTTCCAAAGACAGCAAAAATATCAAATGTTAAATTTTTCAAAAACTGTTCAATGATGTAAAAACTGTTAATGAGAAAATGTATCTGGGGGCTAAGAAAATCAAACAAAGATTTCAGTTTGAACTTGCTGTAGTGGTGAAAAAAAAAGCAAGGAATCTTCCATACATTATCAATATAGCATGAAGGTATCTTGGAATTTCTGTCTTTTCTGTCCCGACTCTTTAGTGAGTGAGTTTTTAGTCCGGCTGGAAATATTGTTAAAAGGCCCAGGTAGCACTTGTTAATTCACTCATAGATTTAATAAAAAAGGATCAGTATTGGAATGAGTGGATAATCATTCATCCGGAGTTGACTATTGTGTATATAATTCCGTATTGTCCAATGTTCATTGACTCATTAGATTTATTAAACATAATGGTAAAGATATTTGATTTTTATCTTTTCATTAACCTAGGATATCATTTAATCAGAATTAATATTATATAGTGTGCATACACTTTATTTAATGCAACTGTAAATGGAAGATCAAACTTTCAATTATTTAATCGATTGTATGATTCCGATTCAATTTGATAATCGATTGTAGCTTAAATTTGGTTCGATTTTGCAAGACTACTACAATTGTGATTCAACAATGCTATTCAATATAAATATATAGCTAAAGTAAAAAAAACTTTTGAAGTTTTGTAATTTGTTTTGCAAGTATTTCTTGAGTGAAATTTACATGCATGCATTATAAGAAAGTGAAAGTTAAGAAAATGGGGTGAAATAAGCTCTCTCTTTCTCCCCCCCCCCCCCCCCCCCCCCCCCCCCCCCCCCCCCCCAACAATATTAGAGAATAAGAACGGGAAGAAATCTGGACATCAAGATGAGCTAATCACCCCTCATTATGGAGGGTACAATTTCTACGTGATATTTTAAGTCACCTGACTTTACTCAGGTGACCTATTGCAAATGACTTTCTAACATTGAACACTTATTTTTGTGTAAGATAAGAAAAGACACAAAAAATTCTGAAAGGATAAAAGTAATGATTTTTATGCTTACTTGTAGAACACGACCGGCAGCACAGAAATCCTCTGATACTGGATTGTGGTCACACGTTCTGTGAAGGATGTCTCGTTAAAATGACCCGAGAAACGAAGACCAGTGTAGAATGTCCAGACTGCAAGGTGAGTAGTCACAGCACTGACTACTAGACAGACAATAGTCACAACACTGTACCAGACAGACAATAGTCACAACACTGTACCAGTCAGACAATAGTCACAACACTGTACCAGACAGACCATAGTCACAACACTGTACCAGTCAGACAATAGTCACAACACTGTACCAGTCAGACAATAGTCACAACACTGTACCAGTCAGACAATAGTCACAACACTGTACCAGACAGACAATAGTCACAACACTACCAGACAGACAATAGTCACAACACTGTACCAGTCAGACAATAGTCACAACACTACCAGACAGACAATAGTCACAACACTGTACCAGTCAGACAATAGTCACTACACTGTACCAGTCAGACAATAGTCACAACACTACCAGACAGACAATAGTCACAACACTACCAGACAGACAATAGTCACAACACTGTACCAGTCAGACAATAGTCACAACACTACCAGACAGACAATAGTCACTACACTGTACCAGACAGACAATAGTCACAACACTGTACCAGTCAGATAATAGTCACTACACTGTACCAGACAGACAATAGTCACAACATTGTACCAGTCAGACAATAGTCACAACATTGTACCAGTCAGACAATAGTCACAACACTGTACCAGACAGACAATAGTCACAACACTACCAGTCAGACAATAGTCAAAAACACTACCAGACAGACAATAGTCAAAAACACTACCAGACAGACAATAGTCACAACACTGTACCAGTCACACAATAGTCACAACACTGTACCAGTCACACAATAGTCACAACACTGTACCAGTCACACAATAGTCACAACACTACCAGTCAGACAATAGTCACAACACTGTACCAGTCAGACAATAGTCACAACACTGTACCAGTCAGACAATAGTCACTACACTGTACCAGTCAGACAATAGTCACTACACTGTACCAGACAGACAATAGTCACTACACTGTACCAGTCACGCAATAGTCACTACACTGTACCAGTCACACAATAGTCACTACACTGTACCAGTCACGCAATAGTCACAACACTACCAGTCACACAATAGTCACAACACTACCAGACAGACAATAGTCACAACACTGTACCAGTCACACAATAGTCACAACACTGTACCAGTCAGATAATAGTCACAACACTGTACTAGTCAGATAATAGTCACAACACTACCAGTCAGACAATAGTCACTACACTGTACTAGTCACACAATAGTCACAACACTACCAGTCAGACAATAGTCACCACACTACCAGTCACACAATAGTCACAACACTGTACCAGTCAGATAATAGTCACAACACTGTACCAGTCACACAATAGTCACAACACTACCATTCACACAATAGTCACAACTGTACAGTCACACAATAGTCACAACACTGTACCAGTCAGACAATAGTCACTACACTGTACCAGTCAGACAATAGTCACTACACTGTACCAGTCAGACAATAGTCACTACACTGTACCAGTCACACAATAGTCACAACACTGTACCAGTCAGATAATAGTCACAACACTGAGTCATCTGTCGTGCATTAACAATCGAACAGTTTTCTTGAGTGTACATATGATACAAATGGTAATTGATTGTACATCTTAAACAGTGAATTTTTGTTTTCAGAGAGTCACCCATTTACCACAAGGAGAGGCGAGTGTGAGGAATCTCTGGCCAGATGTGTATATAACTGGATGGATTCTTTGTCAACAGAGGATGCTTCTCAATCAGTGAGAGGCTTTATTTAGTATAGAAAATACCGTATGAAAAAGGGCATTATTTAGTATAGAAAATACCATATCAAAAAGGGCATTATTTAGTATAGAAAATACCATATCAAAAAGGGCATTATTTAGTATAGAAAATACCATATGAAAAAGGGGCATTATTTAGTATAGAAAATACCATATCAAAAGGGGGCATTATTTAGTATAGAAAATACCATATCAAAAGGGGGCATTACTTAGTATAGAAAATACCATATCAAAAAGGGCATTATTTAGTGTAGAAAATACCATATCAAAAAGGGCATTATTTAGTATAGAAAATACCGTATCAAAAAGGGCATTATTTAGTGTAGAAAATACCATATCAAAAAGGGCATTATTTAGTGTAGAAAATACCATATCAAAAAGGGGCATTATTTAGTATAGAAAATACCATATCAAAAAGGGCATTATTTAGTATAGAAAATACCATATCAAAAAGGGGCATTACTTAGTATAGAAAATGCCATATCAAAAAGGGCATTATTTAGTATAGAAAATACCATATCAAAAAGGGGCATTATTTAGTATAGAAAATGCCATATCAAAACAACGATTTTTTTCCTTATATAACTGGTACCGATAAACGGCACCATTCCCAATGCCAAAAAATATTGATTTTTCCCAATTTTGAGACTTAAAATTCCCAATTTACTTGCCGAAAAATAGACCGCCGACATCGGAATTTTCTTAGTCTAAAACGCTGTACAAGTTAACTAAAATGTTCACTTCCAGTGTTAATCGAAAGTACAGATCATGGCAGTGCGCGTGTTTTGTAGAGCTACGACGATTCTAAAATGAAGCTGCGACGATTCCTTATGTATCACAATAGCAAATATTACCGTAAAAAGGTTTACAAAGGGATGACTACTTCTTGTTTTGTTCTCTTTTTTCTTTTCTTTTAGTTGAAATTATTTGCCGATACATTGGTAGAAAATTCCCAATTTGTTTGATTTTGATGCTATTTTTCCCAATTGAATGGGTACCGGTACCAGTGGGTAGAAAAAAATCGCTGCAAAAAGGGGCATTATTTAGTATAAAAAATACCATATCAAAAAGGGGCATTATTTAGTATAGAAAATACCATATCAAAAAGGGGCATTATTTAGTATAGAAAATACCATATCAAAAAGGGCATTATTTAGTATAGAAAATACCGTATCAAAAAGGGGCATTATTTGGTGTAGAAAATACCGTATCAAAAAGGGGCATTATTTAGTATAGAAAATACCGTATCAAAAAGGGGCATTATTTAGTATAGAAAAATATCGGGGCATTATTTAGTTTAGAAAATACAGTATTAAAAAGGGGCAATATTTAGTATAGAAAATACTGTATCAAAAGGGGGCATTATTTAATATAGAAAATTACCGGGGCATTGTTTTGTTTAGAAAATACAGTATTAAAAAGGGGCATTATTATACCCCCCGCAACAAGTTGGGGGGGGGGGTATACTGGAATTGGGTTGTCCGTCTGTCTGTCCGTCCGTCTGTAGACACAATGGTTTCCGGGCTCTAAAGCATTATCCTTTCCACCTATAGTCACCATATCATACATATGGACTACCCATGGGATGAAGATGTTCCCTATCGATTTTGGGGTCAAAAAGTCAAAGGTCACGCACACTGGACATCGAAGTAGCTCCCCCTTCAAAGCAAAGATCATAATAAAATGCACATTTAATTTCATCTCCTATCCATTTCTCCCTACAAATGAGAATACCCAAGGTTTGTCATGCCATTTGTTTTTTACACTCGGAAAAGAGGTAGTTTATACCTATTACCAACACCCTTTGGGAGATTGGGGTAAGCGGGGGGTATTCTTAGTGAGCATTGCTCACAGTACCTCTTGTTTGGTATCGAAAATACTGTATCAAAAGAGGGCATTATTTAGTATAGAAAAATACGTGGGCATTATTTTAGAAAATACCGTATCAAAAAGGGTCATTATTTAGCATAGAAAAATACCAGGGCATTATTTAGTTTAGAAAATTACCGGGGCATTATAATACTGTATCACGAGGGGGCATTATTTAATATAGAAAATTACGGGGGCATTATTTAGTTTAGAAAATACAGTATTAAAAAGGGGCATTATTTGGTATCGAAAATACCGTATCAAAAGGACCGGGGCATTATTTAGTATAGAAAAATATGGGGGCATTATTTAGTTTAGAAAATACTTTATCAAAAAGGGTAATTATTTAGTATAGAAAAATACCGGGGCATTATTTAGTTTAGAAAATACAGCAGTCTTCACGAAAACATTTAAAACTTGCTGGCCAGTCGGACCAGTGAACTGTCTGAATTTACTGGCCCACAGTGAAATTTACTGGCCCCCTAAATTTTCATATGTTTATAACATACATTATGGAATGCATTGTAAAATTGTACAATTAATTTACTGAAACTGTGGTTATTACTCGTAGTCATATCCACCCAAAGACATCCTTTCTGTCGATTCCAGAAAAACAACACCGTACACGGTATTTTTTCTTTCTTCACCTGCAAACAACAAGACTACAACTTCACGTATTTTTTCACAAACATGAAAACAGCCTGAGTGCACCTTAGGAAGTAGCCTTCTCTACCAACATCAAAGTAGCTTTCTCTACGAACATCAAATGTAAACGATTGATTAATACTATAAACTATAGAAATTGCATAAAATCAGAGATAACTGCACTTGACGAAGTTCATTTTAATTGGACAATGCAATAAAGCAGCAATTACCGGTGTGCTGTGCGATACAGAACGTGGCCATTTTTGTTGTTTCAACAAGTTGTTCGTTTAATATTCACGTGATCAACATACAAGTTATCTTGACAATGACAAGTATAGTTATCGTTCTATACGAAATAAACAACTCACGATGTCCAAACACTTACTTTTTGTGCTATTTTTTTTATTGATTTTTATTTTGATAGTAAATTTAAGCAAATAAGACGTTTAGAATATCTAAATCCAACATTATATTTAATGTGACTTACAAAAAGTCTACAAGCCCATCGGACTTCCTGATTTTTAATTTTCACTGACCCGACCGTAAAATTCACTGACCTCGGTCTTCGGGCCACTGAGTTTTCGTGAAGACTGATACAGTATTAAAAGGGGGCATTATTTAGTATAGAAAATTCCGTATCGAAAGGGGGCATTATTTAGTATAGAAAATTACCGGGGCATTATTTAGTTTAGAAAATACAGTATTAAAAAGTGGCATTATTATACCCCCCGAACGAAGTTCTGGGGGATATATAGGAATCACTGTCTGTCCGTCCGTCTGTCTGTCTATGCAGATTCGTGTCCGGGCCATAACTTCTTTGTTCTTTGACTTGGGCATACCATATTTGGCACACAGGTAGATCACTATGAGACGATGTGTCGAGTACCTTCATGACCTCTATATGACCTTGACCTCAAGGTCAAAATTAAAGGTTTTTTACAATGGATTCGTGTCCGGGCCATAACTTCTTTGTTCTTTGACATAGGCATACCATATTTGACACATGAGTGTATCACCATGAGACGATGTGTCATGTACCTTCATGACCTCCATATGACCTTGACCTCAAGGTCAAAATAAAGGTTTTTACAATGGATTCATGTCAGGGCCGGGCCATGACTTCTTTGTTCTTTAACATAGGCATATCATATTTGACACATGAGTGTATCACCATGAGACGATGTGTCGAGTACCTTCATGACCTCTATATGACCTTGAACTTTGACCTCAAGGTCAAAATTAATTATAGGGTTTTGACATAGTCATACCATAAGACATGGGTGTATCACCATCAGACTACGTGTCATGTACATTCATGACCTCTTTATGACCTTTGATCTCAAGGTCAAAATGATAGGTTTATGCCATGGATTTGTGTTCGGACTATATCTTCCATTTTCTTCTACAAAGGCATACCATATTTTTACACTCAGGAAAGAGGTAATTTATACCTATTAACAACACCCTTTGGGAGATTGGGGTAAACGGGGGGTATTCTTAGTGGGCATTGCTCACAGTACATCTTGTTTAGTATAGAAAATACCGTATCAAAAGGGGGCATTATTTAGTATGGAAAATACCGTATCAAAAGGGGGCATTATTTAGTATAGAAAATTCCGTATCAAATGGGGGCATTATTTAATATAGAAAATTACCGGGGATTTAGTTTAGAAAATACAGTATTAAATAGGGGCATTATTTCGTATAGAAAATACCGTATCAAAAAGGGTGATTATTTAGTATAGAAAAATACTGGGGCATTATTTAGTATAGAAAATTCCGTATCAAAAGGGGGCATTATTTAGTATAGAAAATTACCGGGGCATTATTTAGTGTAGAAAATACAGTATTAAAAAGTGGCATTATTTAGTATAGAAAATACCGTATCAAAAGGGGGGCATTATTTAGTATAGAAAATTCCGTATCAAAAGGGGATATTATTTACAGTAGTATCAAAAGCAGTTTCACAAAGTAGTATGTGTACAATCCCCTCTTATTTTATCGATTTCTTCCAGAGAGTTGGAGAAGCTTACCCCGGCGGGAATGGTTCAGAGTACGGGCATCAGAAACCCTTCTGAAGGAGGTATGAAATTGGGAATTCTTTCTAAGTCATTGCTCAAAGAATATTCACCATCAATTATGACCACTATCTCACAAAAACTTCTTTGTAAGGGCCATCACAGTAGTTTTAGAGGTTAATATGAACTAGTCACCCCACCCCCCTCCCACACACACACAGACACACACATCTATGTACACACCACACACTCATCAATAGAATCAATAATGAGATAGAAGGCAGCATCATTTAATTTCTATCTGCTTTGCATTGATTATGTTTGATTAATTGTGATAAGTGAATTTCCAAGAACACTGCTGTAGATAAGGCAGTGACTCGGTAGTAGAGAAGACATTGTGGTAGAGAGCTTTAACTTGAACGTGGGTTTTTTTTATTTGTAGAAAAAATGTGCAGAGAGTGTTTCCGCAGACTAGCAGTATGCAAGTGTGACAAATGTGATGTCATCATGTGTCATGGGTGTTTCGTGAAGGTATGGGAGATGAAATCTGATAAGGAATGAAGATATGCACTGAACAATAGCATGCCCCTCTTTTTTCAGTTATAAATATAAACAGTTTTTGTTTTTTGGAATTGGGCTCATGAAGTCAGTTAAACAGGTCAATCAATCTATTGTTGTTAGCAACAGTCAGACTCTGTATTTTTCGTTTATTTTTAAGTGTTCACAAAATTCAGTAGACAGCACCATCCTGTTTATCGTGCTTCATGTCAGATCACAATCAATAAAACGTCTTAAAATTTACATGCGAGAAATCAATGCAAGGTTAATCAAGATGAAGAAAAACTAAAAAGTAGTTTAGAGTTGGTCAACTCGAAGAAGTCTGGATAAATGTGTTAATTAAGGTCGGGAAATTGAAACCCAACAATTTTTGTAATAATCATCCATACAAAATCAATGGCGATGAGAGTGAATAGCGTATTCTATGGAAAAGGGACACAACCTATCAGTTGTCAATTTTCAATCGTCCCTCTCACAGCTGGGCTGGCATGAAGGAGTTTCATTGTATGAGCATTATTCTCTTTAGTATTTCTCGATAAATCTCTCTCTGCAAAAAGAAGCTAGCTAATGTTTGTGTGATTGAGAATGGAAAGTAAGGATAAAAATGATTTCCATTTTCTTTCAGGTCCATTCGAAGTCCAATACTTTAAAACAGCACCAAGCACTCCCCATGACGATGGATGAGAGGTATAGTGTAGATAACTCTGGGGGACCAGGAAGTGAGAAATACTGATGTAAATAATTCCTGTTGTGTGCCTTTCACACTTGAGGAATCCCATCAGCGCTTAAAGCCTTCTTTAGAGTGAGTTTGATACAGCGGTTTGTTTTTCAGTCTTCAGTTGACCCAGGACTGCGCGTTACACGAAGGTCGAGAGTTGGAGTATTACTGTGAAGATGACAGGACCCCTATCTGTTCAAAGTGTGTAATTGTTGGAGACCACAAAGGCCATGTGATCACTTCAATGGAAGAAAAGGTACATTTCCGTATTACGTATATTGGATCATGTGTTTGTGGGACGTCCTCCATGTTAGCCTGCATTGTACAGTAAAACATGATTATCATGAACACATAACGAAAGAATTCATGCTTTTGTGAAGTGATATTTATTTCCTTATGAAAGGAAATTGACTAATATTTCATTAGATATAATGAAGTTTGCTAATAATGACCTGTTTTTCGCAGGCCTGGAAGTTCGCTTGAACTGTGTTTTAATGTAGATTCAATTATTAAGTGTACACCCGTGGTGTTGCAAAATCTTTTTTTTTAGATCACTCTAAAATGTGATATTTGTATTATACTTCCAGAACAAAACTGTTTTCACAGAAATGGAGCCAGCCTTGCATCTTGCGAACAAAGTTGTGCGCAAATTGATCAAAGTAGACAAGGTACGTTCTAGACACTCCATAGGAGCTCACAAAACTCTTCTTATGTTGTGGTTGTCACCTGAAAGTGACATGATGCCATTGCTTCACATTAGGTTTGATGAGAGAGGGGGGAGGGGTGTGTATATTTCACTGAGTTATATCTTTTGTATTGTCCCAGAGTTTGACAGACTTCTTCCCGGATTCTAAAACGGAAACAGCAACTGTGATAACCGAGATCAGGGAACACTTCCAAGGACTGCACGGACTTTTACAAGCCAGGTATCCACTACATTATTATTGATCACACAGTACACACAAAATATCCTTTTAATTTTGTAAAACATTGTAATTTGATAAACTGTAAAATAAGATAATCTGGTAATGCTACAGGGTTGTTAGTCTGGCTAATTAAAGTATATGAGATTTTCCATCGTCTCCAATAATACATCAAAATAAGATCATCTACCTCAGATTGATAGCTGGTATAGCTCTACAGGTTACTATGGCAATAAAAAAATGCACAAGATGCCAAATATATGCATAAGATTTAGCGTTCAAGAAGCAATAATTATGGGGGTTGCCTTGTGATTTAAAGGATGGTAAACATTGTAGGGAGAAGCAGCTGATAGAAGAAGTTCATGCTGCTTACAAAGAAGGCATAGAACCACTGGAAAGTCTGGTAAAAGAATGTGGAACATTAACTTACAGATATACCCTAAGACTTTAGAAACACCTATTTGCATGAAAATCTGTACCCTCTAAAAGAAAGGTGTGTGATTTTTCAATGTGAAGCATCCTCCACTATTTTGAAGTTGCTTATGGTGAACTGCCTGTTATATTGAAGTAAAACTATATTCCCAGTATGTTAACCTTATTTACATGTAATGTATATAATACATGTAGCTTAAAATTGGCTATTTTGAACTATGGATGTAAAGAACCTTTCAGGTTGGTCCCCGGAATTTCAATATATCCGGAGTATACTGTATTGACAATGAAGCAATATTTAATGATGTTGACTGAAGTACAATGTATCCGGAGTAGATTGTATTGACAATGAAGCAATATTTAATGATGTTGACTGGAGTACAATGTATCCGGAGTAGATTGTATTGACAATGAAGCAATATTTAATGATGTTGACTGGAGTACAATGTATCCGGAGTATACTGTATTGACAATGAAGCAATATTTAATGATGTTGACTGGAGTACAATGTATCCGGAGTAGATTGTATTGACAATGAAGCAATATTTAATGATGTTGACTGGAGTACAATGTATCCGGAGTAGATTGTATTGACAATGAAGCAATATTTAATGATGTTGACTGAAGTACAATGTATCCGGAGTAGATTGTATTGACAATGAAGCAATATTTAATGATGTTGACTGAAGTACAATGTATCCGGAGTAGATTGTATTGACAATGAAGCAATATTTAATGATGTTGTCTGGAGTACAATATATCCGGAGTATACTGTATTGACAATGAAGCAATATTTAATGATGTTGACTGGAGTACAATGTATCCGGAGTAGATTGTATTGACAATGAAGCAATATTTAATGATGTTGACTGGAGTACAATGTATCCGGAGTATAATGTATTGACAATGAAGCAATATTTAATGATGTTGACTGGAGTACAATGTATCCGGAGTAGATTGTATTGACAATGAAGCAATATTTAAATTAAATGATGATGACTGGAGTACAATCTTTTATTCAGCTTACAGCAGTGACTGTAATACATATAGAGGAGAAATACAATGCACTGAGAAATCCTATGTTTCATTCCAACTTGTATTTTATGCCCACATAATCAGATTCAGGGGCACATAGGTTTTGTCTGTCTGTGTGTCTGTCCACAAAAAACTTTTGTACGGATAGTGCTAGGGTTTTCATATTTCATAATATGTGTATTACTTGTGACATGACTTTTCTTTTGGTACCAGAAATTACTTTGCTGCAGGAGCACAAGTGTTTTGCTACACACGTCTTGTGAGACAGGTGTTCTCTAAAGTCCTAGAGTAGATATTCTCTACAGGTGTTCTCTAAAGTCCTAGAGTAGATTTTCTGTACAGGTGTTCTCTAAAGTCCTAGAGTAGATTTTCTCTAAAGTCCTAGAGTAGATTTTCTCTAAAGAACATGTACAGGAAACGTAGAAAAAAAGACTTTATCGATTCATTTCAAGTATGTGTGTACTGTTGACTCTTAATTTGAAAAGATACACGTGTTCAGAAAGATATAAAATTATTCATGTAAAAGAGCCTTCACAGGTGACTTGGTACACCATTCAGGGTGTGAATTGTGGATGTACTTGAGAGTAGTTTGTCAATTTTGTGTACATGTATGTGACACCACTGTTTTATGGATAAATTTTACAGAAACAGCAAATGCAAGGAGAGAGGATGAAGCTGGAGATAGCAATTCGAGGTTTGAAGTTCTGAATGTGATGCATTTAAATTTAATAGAAATCTGATTGATTAAACAACAAGTTCAGCTGTTTATGCATACAAAATTAATAAAAAGGGAAAATTCAAATTTTGGATTTCTGGAATGCTCTAGTATTAATGTAAGAATGAAATTTCTACATCAGCTGCCCAGCGAGTTTTGAACAATAATAATGAAGTCACGCTAAATGCCAGGCAAATTCTGGACCGCCTGAATCAAGCGAAGGAGATACCATGCATAGTGTTACCGAGGGACACAGAGACCACCAACAAAATCAGGTTTACTTTTATATTATTTGTCCTAGTTATTCTCCCAAAATAGCAATTTTTCAACATAAAATTCTCAATTGAACTGGTACCGGACCCTGCATGTACCAGAAAGGGTCAGTTAAGCCCTGTAGTATAGTCACAGTAATTCTGTTCTGGTTTTAGGGAGTATTTCTATGTTGATGAATACACGGTTAATACTTTAGTATGGCTGACTATGGTGGCTCAGCGGTTAGACTTTATGACTTGGTCCTGGGTTCAAGTCCCTCTCGTACCTTTGTCACATCAAATCTAAGATGTTAGAATAGGTAGTGGCTGGTTCTTTGTGAAGGCATAAAGAACCCTCACTGCTATGTCCCTGAGCACGAATTGTAGGTCTAAATTTGTGGCACTTCACCCGTAGCTGGCTGGTGATGTCTCTATATGAGTTGAAAATTCTCTAAATGATGTAATACAAAGAAATTACATATGATCAAATTCTTGAATTTTATTTGTTACAGGAAATTTGATTAGCTGAGCAACACACTTTCTTTTTTCAATAATTGATATTTGATGAATAAAACTTTATATTTACATTCAATATATGTTTTCCTTATAAACTATATTAGAGAGTTTCGAGTATCAATGATGTATAAACTGGTTTCCTGTAATGGACACTATGTCAATCCATGGTCTGGTTGGGTCAAGTGTCCATTGTTGAAATTTTGAAAATGGCAGGTGTCGGTTTCTTTGATCTAAGACTATTTGCCGTTTTAGTGTGTAATTCATATTATAGAACGAAATTGAATTAAACAATCAATTTAGTGTGTGTTGATGTAGCTCTGGAAATAGTTGGGAGGAGATAACAGTTGCCTGCCCTGTAGGAAAACTTGCATGACGCGGTTACACGTCGTGTAATTTTCGTACCTTGCAGGCATTCTTTATACTGTAATACTGACAACTACACGTCATTGTTCAAGTGATATATTTGTTTAAAAATCATCTTATATTAGATTCAGTCCTTGATAAAGTTTATTCAGAATTGAATCAGAAAGTATTAGAAAATATGTTATTTTGAAGCTGCATATTTTATCATTTCAGCTTTATTCGAGACGGTTCATTTCCAACTTCCATTCTCAGTCATGGAGAAGTGCAGGGGAAAAGCCAAGTCAGGTATAGTAACTATGAATAGATAGAAATGTCTTAAAACTAAAAGCCTAGTCAGGTGTAATAACTATAAATAGATTGAAATATTCTGAAACTTTTGAAGAAAAGTTTGATGTCAAAAGTGGAAAATATCTGCATAACACTAAAATTTCTGGATTTCTGTGTTTTTCATGAGAATGAGTTTTGACAGGTACATCTAAAGCATTTGTAACTTCTAAATCCTTTTATTCCACTGTTAGTTATGGTGGATTTGATCAAATGAGTATGTGTATGTGGTATACATGCCCAAGTGATAAGTGAACTGACATTTCAAAGAGAACTTGAAACAAGTGCAGTACAGGTTTTATCAAATGCTATGACAAAACAAGCCTTGAATGATATACTTACATTTTGTATCGTGAGATGAAAGAGAGAGGATGTTTTGTGGACTATCTGCCCACAATTTAACCTTGCAACTGGCTGGTCAAGGTCAAAGCTGTATGTCTATTATAAGTCAAGGTCATGTATTAAAATTAAATTTGCCAGTTTTGAACTTGACCCGTGGTTGCATAATGTTTAACAAACACATCTTGATTGACAAAATGAGTGTTGTGACTGCTCTGCTGTTGTAGAGCTACTTGGCACACCCTGTCAGAGATGCCAGCCGAGATCATGAATGATGATGATGATGGTTTAGAAGGACAAACTCCAACAGACACTATCAGTATAGTATCTACGCCGTACTCTCAGGAATCCGAAGATGTTGTCATAGAAGGTAGGCAAGCTAATGAGGAATGTGTAAGGCAGGGTAATGAAGAATGTGTAAGGTAGGCTCAATGATTTTTTGGGGGGCCAAAATGCCACTAATATTCAGCTGTTTCCCCTCACAAAAATTATCTATTTTTCCAATTATATATTTATATGTTTTTCCCAATTTCAAGTCTAGGGAAATTAAGCCATTTTAAACAAAAAGTTACCGTATTTTGCTGACAAAGAGTAAATAACGTTTTTTTCTTTAGTTTTACTCTCCAAACCCCTACACATGCAAAAGGTTTTGTAAAGAATATGTAAAACAATGGAGGCATACATTTAAGCAGATACACAGCATAGTATATAGTTTCCAGACACACATTAAGCCATATTGTTGACACTTTCAGTTTGACCGCCATTATATGTAGGGATCAGGCTAATAACACGAAGTGGCCAACTATATAGAGTTTTACTAAAATCCGAAAAATACAAACAGGAGAGACATTATGGAAACTTGATTATTAGTATATTTACAAGATTATGGGTACAAATGCGGGTAAATTATTTTTTTTTAATGAAATTAAACAATAAGTAATTCTTAGAAAAAGTAAATAATATTTATACAAGGTGTGACTTCTCATATATATTTAATGTTAAATAATGATTTTAAATCAGATCTGAAATAAACCTCAAACAAAAACATTTGTTGTTATTTTATTATTTTATGCATTTTTACCATTTTAATTTACTATAAATGATTTTCCTAATTCGAGGAAAATGTCACTAATTTTCCCTAATTCAAAAGGAGGGATGGTAGTTTGAAAAAAGAAAAAAAATCACTGAGGCTAATGAGAAATGTTTTATATAGACTAATGAGAAATGTTTTATATAGACTAATGAGAAATGTTTTATATTGGCTAATGAGAAATGTTTTATATAGACTAATGTAAAATGTTTTATATAGACTAATGAGAAATGTTTTAGATTGGCTAATCATAATGGGGAATGTTTAAGATAGGATAATAAGAATCTGTCCAGGCCTTTTCTGTCTAGGCATTTGGCGAATGAGAAATGTTTTATATAAGCTAATGAGAAATGTTTTATATAGGCTAATGAGAAATGTTATATATAGGCTAGTGCGGAATGATGTGAAATTTTTAGATAGACCAATGAGGAATGGTTTAGGTGGGCTGTGTAATATGTTTTAGATGGGCTATGGAATATATTTTAGATGGGCTATGGAATATGGGTTAGGTGGGCAATGGAATGTGTTTTATATGGGCTATGGAATATGTTTTAGGTAGGCTATGTAATATGTTTTAGATGGGCTATGGAATATATTTTAGATGGGCTATGGAATATGGGTTAGGTGGGCAATGGAATATGTTTTAGATGGGCTATGGAATATGTTTTAGGTGGGCTATGTAATATGTTTTAGATGGGCTATGGAATATGTTTTAGGTGGGCTATGGAATATGTTTTAGATGGGCTATGGAATATGGTTTAGGTGGGCAATGGAATATGTTTTAGATGGGTTATGGAATATGTTTTAGATGGGCTATGAAATATGTTTTAGATGGGCTATGGAATATGGTTTAGGTGGGCAATGGAATATGTTTTAGATGGGCTATGGAATATGTTTTAGGTGGGCTATGGAATATGTTTTAGATGGGCTATGGAATATGTTTTAGATGGAATATGGTTTAAATGGGCTATGGAATATGGTTTAGGTGGGCAATGGAATATGTTTTAGGTGGGCTATGGAATATGTTTTAGATGGGCTATGGAATATGTTTTAGATGGAATATGGTTTAAATGGGCTATGGAATATGGTTTAGGTGGGCAATGGAATATGTTTTAGGTGGAATATGGGTTAGGTGGGCAATGGAATATGGTTTAGGTGGGCAATGGAATATGTTTTAGGTGGGCTATGGAATATGTTTTAGATGGGCTATGGAATATGGTTTAGGTGGGCTATGGAGAATAGCTACTCTCCCGAGTGAAGGCATTTTCACGGTATTTTATAGGGGAGTTGTACTTTGCAGATGAGGAGGAATGCTCCGTTGCTGGAGGGGTTGAGTTTGTGCAGAAGTCATCAGATCTCGCGGGCTCTTATCAACACACTGGACAACAGCCATCAGTGCCCAGATGTAGGATTAGAGGTAAATTAGGTGGGGGGGGGGGGGGGGGGGGTGGTGCAAGATTCAAATGTAGAACTAGAGAGGAGGGAGCAAAATGAAAGAGGCGTTAATCATACACTGCATGTAGAACTAAAGGCAAAGGGGCATAATTCAAATGTCAGACTAGAACTGAGGGGCATATATGTAATTCAGAAATAGAACTAGAGATGAAAGGAAGGCATGGTTCAGAATATTTCTGAAGACAAACTTTCTGTGAAGACGTTGGTTTAAGCTCACACAAACGATGCACATTGGCCTAAGTGAGCTTTTCTGATTTGACTATACACAAGTAAGGGCTATTCCAGAAATAAATACATGGGGGGGTCGGGAGGCACCTTTTGTATATACCAAGCACCCATAAAAAAAAATAAAATATTACCCCATGACCCATCAAATTAATAAACTCATTTTACATTCTAATAAAAAAAAAACAACTAACCAGACCCACCACAAAAATATTTTTAAAAATGAAAACGGTACAAATCTCGCGAGGTTTTCGGGACAAACATTCTAGTCAATGACGCGGTAATGCCTGTGCGACATTGTATCACAGTAGTTCTGAAGAAACGATGTCACATCAACAATCAAAGGCATCTATGGCGGGAATGTTGGAAAGATTGGGAGTCCAAACGATGCTATTATCATGAAATGGGTATGGATATGTTTTTCCACGAATCGTTCGTCTTCTAATGGAGCCCGCGCCCTGAGGCCTCTATATCACCATCACACCGACTGATAAATATAACGCATCGGTACCCTCGTATAAATCAACTAAGGTTTGCCTATTTTTATTAGAAAACGGAATACCTATTGGTTTCAAAATATTCCCAAAATCGATGCACTGTAAACTGTAATAATCTACAGAACAGAGTTCGCCGCCATCACGTCCAAAGGGACCCTATTAAACGCGCCTCTAATTTGAAGAGTGCCGTAATGGAAAGTTATGCGCTGCAAAGAGCGACAACTCGAATAGTTCTATGTTACTTTCGATTTCGAAAGCACGTTTTCAATTTTCCCTCAGACGTTTTGTAACCAACACGACAAGAGCGACAATAAAAATATTCTGAAAACTCAACACCCACGTAGCACAAAATAAAACAATAGAAACTACCCACTACCCATAATAAATATTTTATTAACAATCCCACCACGGACCAATTAAAATATGAAAAAATTCGACCACCCACACAAAAAAATATCATTTGCCACCCGACACCCCCCCCCCCCCCCCCCCCCCCCCCCATTTGATCATTTCTGGAACAGCCCTAACTGAAAAGATTAGTCTTTATATAGTTTAAAGTGTTAAATTTCTAAAAAAAAATTGAGAGAAATTGTTTCTGAGTAATTTTAAAACTTCCTCAGCATCTTCATGTATCACTTATGTTATAAAAGCAGAAAAAGTTGTATTGCTAACCTCCACATTTCAATTTTCAGGAAAAAATGAATTTGTTACGGTGACTCACATTGTCAATCCATGTAAATTCATGGTTCAGCTCAAGGAAGATCAGGCAACCCTAAGAAAACTGTCCAGACAGATAAACTCGTGGGCTAATACAAGCCGAGCAAAGGAGATCCCCACAGAGGTTAAACCGGGTATGTACAACTTAATACAAGCCGAGCGGAGGAGATCCCCACAGAGTCCAAACTGTCAAAACCCATTTGATTTTTAATGTTGATATAAAGTTAGACAGTGTCCGACTTTGTATCAAAGTTTGATCGATCAAAATATTGCATGACGGATTTTGGAATTTCCCAATGTTCAGTTGATAGTCGAATGTAAACAACTGTGGCTGAAGATAGGAAGACAACTCTTTAAAGTTTAAGCATTGCTTTATTAAGTCAGTCACAGAGGAAGATGAATATATTGCATGTATTTTGTTAAAAATCAACATGAAAGTTATCCGACTACAGATCATGTCCAACTCATGATCACTTTTTTGTGGCACAAAGTAATGTGAGAAGATTTTCATGGAATTTAAAGGTAATGCCTGGACTAAAAAGAGGATCTGGATGACCCCATTTGCTTTTTAGACTCGCTGGTTTTATCATTATAGAGTTATGGAACCTCGAATATTTTATGTTATTATACCCCCCGCAACAAGTTGTGGGGGGGTATACTGGAATCGGGTTGTCCGTCTGTCTGTCCGTCCGTCTGTAGACGCAATGGTTTCCAGGCTCTAAAGCATTATCCTTTCCACCTACCGTCACCATATCATATATATATGGACTACCCATGGGATGAAGATGTTCCCTATCGATTTTGGGGTCAAAGGTCAAGCGCACTGGACATCGAAGTAGCAATATGGTTTCCGGGCTCGAAAGCATTATCCTTTCCACCTACAGTCACCATATCATACATATGGACTACCCATGGGATGAAGATGTTCCCTATCTATTTTGGGGTCTAAAGGTCAAAGGTCAAGCGCACTGGACATCGAAGTAGCAATATGGTTCGGTTTGTCATGCCATTTGTTTTTTACACTCAGAAAAGAGGTAGTTTATACCTATTACCAACACCCTTTGGGAGATTGGGGTAAGCGGGGGGTATTCTTAGTGAGCATTGCTCACAGTACCTCATGTTTAAACAAGATCTGACACTTTAGATTACATCAGAAGATATTTCTATGTATCACCCCTTTCAGTTTTCTAGTAATACTTGTATGTTTCACAAACAACTTGTTTTCTGCAGGTGACTTAGTGATAGTGAAGTACACTCGCGATGAAGACTGGTACCGCGGCCGTGTAAAGCAAGTCCTCGGAAAGGGCAACGTAAACAAAATGGAGCTAGAAGTGCTGTACATTGACTACGGAAACTCAGAAGTTGTTGGACTGGAGAGGTAAAATATGTGAAGTTGTTGGACTGGAGAGATAAAATATGTGAAATTGTTGGACTGGACAGGTAAAATATGTGAAGTTGTTGAACTGGACAGGTGAAATATGTGAAGTTGTTGAACTGGACAGGTGAACTATGTGTAGATCAAATGAGATGAATTGTAGAGTTACTGAAGATAAACTGTCTCCACCTAGCGTGGGAATCACTTCTTTGTTTTGTTTTTTTAGGGTGAGAAATATGCAGACCCGATTCCAGAACCATCCAGAGTTTATGGTTGAGTGCAGCTTGTTTGATATCATTCCACCAGATACTGTGAGTACTGAATGTTGAGAGTTTAAACGTTTTGTAGGGAGGCTGGTGATAGGCGTGTTCACGGTTCATTGATTAGATGTAGGTTTTGTAGGGAGGCTGGTGATAGGCGTGTTCACGGTTCATTGATTAGATGTAGGTTTTGTAGGGAGGCTGGTGATAGTCGTGTTCACGGTTCATTTATTAGATGTAGGTTTTGTAGGGAGGCTGGTGATAGTCGTGTTCACGGTTCATTGATTAGATGTAGGTTTTGTAGGGAGGCTGGTGATAGGCGTGTTCACGGTTCATTGATTAGATGTAGGTTTTGTAGGGAGGCTGGTGATAGGCGTGTTCACGGTTCATTGATTAGATGTGTGTTTTGTAGGGAGGCTGGTGATAGGCGTGTTCACGGTTCATTGATTAGATGTAGGTTTTGTAGGGAGGCTGGTGATAGTCATGTTCACGGTTCATTGATTAGATATAGGTTTTGTAGGGAGGCTGGTGATAGTCGTGTTCACGGTTCATTGATTAGATGTAGGTTTTGTAGGGAGGCTGGTGATAGGCGTGTTCACGGTTCATTGATTAGATATGTGTTTTGTAGGGAGGCTGGTGATGTCGTGTTCACGGTTCATTGATTAGATGTGTGTTTTGTAGGGAGGCTGGTGATAGTCGTGTTCACGGTTCATTGATTAGATGTAGGTTTTGTAAGGAGGCTGGTGATATTCGTGTTCATTGATTAGATGTAGGTTTTGTAAGGAGGCTGGTGATATTCGTGTTTATGGTTCATTGATTAGATGTAGGTTTTGTAGGGAGGCTGGTGATAGTCGTGTTCACGGTTCATTGATTAGATGTAGGTTTTGGGGGGGGGGGGGGGGGGGGGGTTGATGAACTTGTGTTTATGATTCATTGAATAGATGATGTACATTTTGTTGGGTGGTTGGTGATAGAGTTATGTTCACGGTTCATTGACTAGATGTATGGTTTGTAGGGGGGTTGATGGTATTGATTTAATGACATTGTACGTTTTTTAGGGAGGTTGGTCCAAGGCAGCCACCCAGCAGTTTTGTAAGATGACGGACAACAAGACTCTGTACATGACGGTGATTCGGGAAGTCAACAACGTTCTGCACGTGGACCTCAGTAAGCCCGCAATCGAGTCGACCAAAAACGAGGTCCCCATATCTATACGAGACGCCCTGGTTTTCCTAGAGCTTGCTCAGTTTGTCACACCGGAGTCTGGAAATATCACAGGTAAGAGCATATAGGTGGGAAAAAATATTATAGGTATTAAAATATGTTGCAGATATTAACGAATATTACAGGTATTAGCAAATATTACAGGTATCAGTGAATATTACAGGTATCATCAAATATTACAAGTGTTAGCAAATACATGTATTACAAGTGTTGGCAAATATTATAGGAAAGGTGACTCTCGATAACTCCAAGTTCAAGGGACCTTGATGAAACTTGGAGAAATCGAGAGATCGAAATTCGGAAATTGAAGGTCTGCCGGTATGGTTCAAATTTTACAGTAACCGGAAATGTATACCAACAAGATCATATGATATCGTTTTGACATGTTTTCCTTCATATTCGTCAGGTACTTTGATGTCAAAATAAAAAATATTTTGCAATAATAAAAACATCAAAGTTTATGTATTTATTTGTTCTTTAATCATGCTTAGATATGCATACAAAACCAAGTTCCGATGACGCTTTACTATCGCAAACTAAACAGAGCACAATGTTATGTCGCTTTACCCAAAGCAAAAATTCTAACGAATGAGTAAAACAATGTTTTAGAGTAACTTTACACAAAGAACAAACTCGAGAAATTTAACAGTCTGTAGATCTCTGAATTATGTTTAAAACTTACTCTTTCGTTGTCACGTCAAAACAAATTATAAATTTTATTCATAGTTGGATTATATATAATTTTAATCATCATGACACACAATCTAATTGAAATTAGATGTTGGATCCGCTTGCATACTCGCTACACAAACATCTAAAAACATCCCATAGAGGGTCACGTCAGAGGTCAAATTCGGTATCACTCTAGACTTATCGGCTTCAACAAACATTCAATGATTTTGCCAGCAGTGATTTGATCGGTCAATCGAATTTGACCTCTGACGTGACCCTCTACGGGATGTTGTTAGATGTTTGTGTAGTGAGTATGCGAGCGGATCCAACATCTAATTTTAATTAGATTGCATGACACAAAACCCCAGTGCAAGGTGTAAACTGACCAATTAGCCATCATATACTCAAGTTTGTCACCTCCACAAAGAAGCATCGGGGATGTTTCACCTATGTAAACACCTAATTACCCCTACGGCATTCAACAAAATCCAGGTAAGGTCCAAGTGGAAATCATTACACGCTTGGGTTGCGATGGGTATACACTACCACCACTTCGAGAGATCAAGAGTGAAAAACAATGAAATGTGTTTTACGGGACCCAACTTCACTTCGAGAGATCGAACGTTTGAGAGATCGATAGTAAATTTGCTTTGTTATATAGAGAAAGAAATCGGGACCATAATTTCACTTCGAGAGACTGAGAACTTCGAGAGATCGAAGTTCGAGCCATCGAGAGTCACCTGTATTAGCAAATATTACTGATATCAGCAAATATTACAGGTATTAGCAAATATTACAGGTACAGTATTAGCAAATATTACAGGTGTCAGTATTAGCAAATATTACAGGTGTCAGTATTAGCAAATATTACAGGTGTCAGTAAATATTATAGGTACAGTACAGTGGGAGATGATAGAATGCTACATGGGTAAGGAAAAGTCACAATTGATGCCAACTGCTTGAAATCTAGCATTAGCAGTTGTGAGATGGCTATGTAATGACCGATATTTTATCAAAAGAAGAAATAACAATTAGTGGTGTTCCTTTCATTAATCATAATAAAAAATCAGTCGATTGTTAACACATTCCAAATGCTCTCGATTATGACAATTGTTTTCCCGAATAATCAGCTTTTAACGATGAACTCATCTGATGGTAGTGAACCTTATCTGTATATACTAGTGTGATGGTAAGTGAAATCGGCATTATGAAGTAATTTGATTACTTATTGTGGGACCAATTTAAGTAATAAAAATAGTAATACGTATTGTAAGACCAGTTAATGTAATGCGATTGCATATTGTGAAACCAGTTATGGTAGCCCAGTGGTGTGAGCACTTGCTTGGCAACTTGGAAGTTCCATTTCCAATCCTCGGTTTCAGCGGCCATACTGCATGTAAATGTAAAAGCGTTTAAGATGGATATTTCTTCAACAAGCACATGGTATTAGAAATGAAGAATCGTGGTGGGTTTTTAGCTCTTCTGAGCTGAAGGCTCAAAGAGCTAATGCTATGGCCATTTGTGCGGTGTGCGTAAACTTTTTAGAAAAAGGGCTATAACTCAAGAACCCCTTGGCCAATTTTTTTCAAATTTGTTACAGGGTATCATTGGTCCAAGGGCTTTCATACATACTAAATAGAGGGATGTGACCCTTTAACAAGGGGAGATAATCAGGAAAATACAAACAAAAGTAGTGGTTGCTAAAAAATCTTCTTCTCAAGATCCACTGGGCAGATTATCACCAAACTTACACATAAGGATGAGGATATGTTGTAGATTAAAAATTGTTAAAGGCATTACCCTGGGGCAAAGGGCGTGGTCTCAAGGTCACTTCAAAGTTGACCTAAATTTATATTTCCTTAAATCTTTGATATTTTAGTCATTATAAGGACTAGGATCATCAAATTTTGACAGTTGATGCATCTTAGGACCTTGTGTCAAGTTGTCTCAAAAGTAGGTCACGGTGACCTACTTTTTGAATTTTACAGGTATTTATTTTAAAATTAATTTTGATGCATATCTTGGACACTTTGAAGCCTATGATCATCAAAACTTGTCAGTTGGTGGATCATGGGACCTTGAAATGCGTCAACTGAAAAATAGGTCACCGTGACCTACTTTCTGAATTTTATGGTTTATCATTTATAGATATATTTTAAGTTGTTATTTCAAATACCGAGAGGTTTAGAATCATCAAATCTTGTAAGTTGATGCATCTTGAGACCTTGAAACATATTTATAAAAAAAAGTAGGTCACAGTGACCTACTTTTTGAATTTTACAGATATTCAAATTTCACATTTTCAATTTTAGATACATATTTTGGGCACTGTAAAACCTAGGATCATCAAACTTTGTCAGTTAATGCGTCTTCAGTCTTCGGTTTGTGTCGACCAAAAAGTAGGTCACTTTGACCTACTTTTGGTATTTGACAGCTAAATTACTATATTTCAGACACTATTTGACCTACAATCATCAAACTTTGTCAGTTGATGCATCTTGAGTCTTCGGAGTGTATTGACCAAAAAGTAGGTCACTGTGACCTTATTTTGGCATTTGACAGTTATATTTATATATTTCAATCACTAATTGACCTACAATCATGAAACTTTGACAGTTGATGCATCTTGAGTCTACGGAGTGTGTCGACCAAAAAGTAGGTCACCTTGACCTACTTTTGGAATTGGACGGCTATATTTATATATTTCAGATACTATTTGACCTACAGTCATCAAACTTTGTCAGTTGTTGGGTCTTGCATGTTCGAAGGGTTTCGACCAAAAAGTAGGTCACCTTGACCTACTTTTGGAATTGGACGGCTATATTTATATAATTCAGATACTATTTGACCTACAGTCATCAAACTTTGTCAGTTGTTGGGTCTAGCATGTTTGAAGGGTGTTGACGAAAAAGTAGGTCACCTTGACCTACTTTTGGAATTTGACGGCTATATTTATATATTTCAGATACTATTTGACCTACAGTCATCAAACTTTGCCAGTTGATGGGTCTTGCATGTTCGGAGTTCGCTGACCCAAAAGTAGGTCACCATGACCTACGATTGGAATTTGACAGCTATATTTCAATATTCAGATACTAATTGGCTTAAAATCATCAAACTTTGTCAGTTGATATTTCTTGGGTTCTCAAAATGTGTAAACCAAAAAGTAGGTCACATTGACCTATTTTTTTTTAATTCTTAGGATTTAACTAAAGATTTAGAATACTAAGAGGCTAAGAATAGAAATGGTGGGGTTGTACAATTTATCAGAAGAGCGATTCTAGGCCCTTGGGCCTCTTGTTTTTTTTGGATATAACTTAAAAAATGAAGATGAAATTTGTGGTACTTTACCTACAAATGGTTACGTCTCTACATCAGGGAAATATTCTTAAATGTCACATGAAATTAGAAATGTTCTGAAGATGCCGGAGGCAGCAGTCTTTCACCAGATGGATATCTCAATCATTGGATTTATTGTTTTTACGTCCCATCGAGAATTTTTCACTAATACTGAGATGTCACCAGCTGTAGGTGAAGTACCACAAATTTAGACCTATGCATAGCGATCAGGGCCGTAGCAATAAGGGTTCATTTACATGCCAATACCTGCCGCAACACAGAACCTCCGTTTTTAAGGTCATATCAGAAAGACCTGTGATTCTCATTTCTAAATCCGAGCATTTGACGGAGGAGCAAACATTACCTATGTTAACTTAATGTCTTGGGTTTGATGCGGCTCAAACTCACAACGTCCTGGTTTTGAAATGAATGGTCTACCACACACTGAGCTACCGTGACCGGTCCCTAATTCATTGAGTCATATTCAAATACCTTCCCCTTCATTAAGGCTTGTCTCCCCAGAGTCTGCCATTCGACAGATTCAGCCAACTCAAATTTCATTTATTTTATTTTTTTGTATTTCCGTAAGAAATTCCCGAAAAGTTGCATGAATGTGCCAACAAAGGTTTTAACTAATCTAGTGATTGCAATACACACGTTCAAAAGATTTCGTACTGATAAAGCTTACTTGTTTGTTATGTAGGAAAACCAGCAGTAATTCGACAGTACATAAAACCAGAGCCTCACTATGAGGGGGAGGTCTTCAATGTGATTGTAACCAGTGTTACTGATCCACACCATTTCTACATACAGGAGGTAAGGACTAAGTCATGATTATACACAAGCTTGAATCGTAAGGATTCTCTCCGAAGTTGTAATGGGGCTGAAACAATAAACACCTCATCATGTGTCGTGAAGCATTCAAGCATCCTCTGGTAGATTCCAGTCTGTAAAACGTATACATACAGCTGGTCAAGCTTTGTAGATTCCAGTCTGTAAAATGTATACTTACAGCTGGTCAAGCTTTGTAGATTCCAGTCTGTAAAACGTATACATACAGGTCAAGCTTTGTAGATTCAATCTTGTTTCCAAATGACCATCGGAAAATTCTTTTGAATATCTTCCAATTCTTTTAAAAATCTTCTAAAGAACCAAAAGAGAAGATGAAGTACATCTGTGAGGTTTATGTCCTCGATATCCAGTGAAGTACGTCATGTGAGGTTTATTTCCACGATATCCAGGGCTTTTAGTTTGCTGTTTTACTTCTAATGAAATTACGCTTACAGCGAAGTGATTTTCATTTTCTGTAGTTTTGAAACGTATTATGAACTTGTTGGATATAACGAATATTCTTCTTCCCCAGCACTTTGTTATAAGCACGTGTTACTGTATATGTAGGAAAATTCTGTAAAAATGTTGTTCTCGAGAACCAAATCCTTGTATGATGCTTAGCCATCTGGGATCAGAGGTCGCCGTATACTATAGGGGTAAGTTTTATGTACTAGGAAGACATCATCAACAAGTTCACTGTATATAGGCAAGTTTTCATCTCTCGAATCAAAAGGATGTTGTGTGTCCAATTTAAGCATTGTCATGTCTTGTAGAATCAAGTTGTTTGCACAATGGCCCCTCAAAGAATGTGAGGTTTACATGACCCCTACAGGGATGTGAAGTTTATATGACCACTAAACTGATTTCAGGGTTCGAAATTCCTTTATAGATAATTTTTGAAATGTGATGTGGAATATCTAAACTGCGAGTTAAAACTTCAGCAACTTGCAAAAACTTGTGAGTTGACTTTTTGCCTATCATCATAATTTAACTTAACTTGGGAAGGGGGGGGGGGGGTAACAAGTTAACATGTCTGTTTGGGATTTGAAGTTAATGTGCCTGTTTGGGATTTGAAGTTAACGTGCCTGTTTGGGATTTGAAGTTAACGTGCCTGTTTGGGATTTGAAGTTAACGTGCCTGTTTGGGATTTGAAGTTAATGTGCCTGTTTGGGATTTAAAGTTAATGTGCCTGTTTGGGATTTGAAGTTAACGTGCTTGTTTGGGATTTGAATTATAGCGTGCCTGTTTGGGATTTGAAGTTAACGTGCCTGTTCGGGGGTGAAAGTATGCAAAGTGCTCCATGGATTTGTTGTTTTAAGGTGTTGCTAATCAATGTTGTATCAAATTGAAATTAACGAAAGTATACCAAGCACTGAATGGAACTACAAAATGGTTTGAAAACCAGAACATGCTTCAAAGGAGAATGTTTCTCTACACATGCATGCAGTATAATTGTTATTTATGAGTGACTTGGTAAGTCTGTCCTTTGGCTTGGTAATCCAACTGTTTTCTCGATCGATGTTTGTGAGCTGTGATACATACACGTATATATTTATGTCTCCCCTATTTCAGGGGGAGACATTGTTTTTGTACTTTTTGTCCGTCTCTCTGTCTGCCACAAAATTTTGTGAATGCTTCTCCTCCTATATGGCTTATCGGATAGACTTGAAACTTTGTACAATGCCTCAATGCCATTTGTAGATGTGCATATTGGTGGGACAGGAGGATCCAATTATTTTCCTAAAAGCTGTAGTGGATCTAAGAGAGGTGGAGGATGTAAAATAGCTTGTGACCACTTCTCCTATATGGCTTAATTATTGGATAGATTTCAAACTGTACAATGCTTCATTGCCATTCATAGATGTGCATATTGTCGGGACAGGAGGATCCAATTATTTTCCTAAAAGTTATTGTGGATCTAAGAGGAATGACGGATGTTAGAATAGCTTGTGAATGCTTCTTCTCCAACATGGATTTTCCAATACACTTGAAATTTTGTGCAATACTTCAATGCCATTTGCAGATGTGCATATTGTAGGAAAAGGAGGATTCAATTATTTTCCTTAAAGTTATAGTGGATCTGAGGGGTGGAGCGTGTAAAATAGTTCATGAACACTTCTCCTATGTGGCTCATCGGAGTTCATAATGTCTATGCTCCTGCTCATGCTTTCTCATCCATACCATGCAGTACATTTAAGGGAGGAGGTTTCATTTGGAGCACTTCCAATTTTGGGAGGTGGGGAGACGTTTGTTTTTCTTAAAAACTTATATCTTTTATATTTTACAAAGCTTGATGTATGTATGTTTTACAAACTTAAGCTTGATGTATTGAGGTTTGAAACTAGCTTGAAACCTTTGGTAGCCATTTGGGCTACTGAACCTTGCAATTCAAGGGGCCCACATTAAAATTTAGTTGCCCACAAATTAGAACATCTTTTATTTAAAAAGCCATAGTGTATTTTCATGTTTTGTTATCATGCTGTTTAATTTATACAACGTGCAACTGGTAACAAACAATCGGGACCCAGTGGCATTTGATGGCATTACAGAAAAAGAGTATCACGGTGAATACCATAAGACAAAAGACAATGAAAGTTCTTGGAATCATGGAAGACCAACAAACCACGACATGACTACACCACACGCCCCATTGATGCGACGAGCATGTTTCCTAGCCTTTTTCCCGAAGAGGTATCGCATAACAACTTACAATACGAATGAGTCATATCCACTTCCACGTTTTCTAGCCACGGTTGGTTGGTCTTCCATGATTCCAAGAACTTATGTTGTCTTTTTGTCTTATCGTCATCACCGTAATACTCTTTTTCTGTCGGTATTTTTTTGTTTCTTGGGTTTGCTGACCCCATTTACAAATCACCACATTATCGGTAATTCAGAATCACTCAGAAGCTTTGCAGAGAAGTGCTTCTAAAAGTTAATTATGAAACACTTTGCAGATCACAAACTTTTTTTAAAAGAAAAAACCTAAATGATTGGACAAAATTGAAAAACAAATATTTATTTCATAAATTTCCTAATCGCCATGTGGGCAACTTGAACCGTAATTTTGATTCGCCCACTCTGAAATTTAGTCGCAAATGGTGAGTGGGCGACGGTTAATTTCAAAACCTGTGTATATATGTTTTACAAAGCTTGGTGTGTATATCTTTTACAAAGCTTGATGTATGTTGCTGTAAGCTTGATGTTGCTGTAAGCTTGATGTTGGTGTAAGCTTAATGTTGCTGTAAGCTTGATGTATGTTGCTGTAAGCTTAATGTTGCTGTAAGCTTGATGTATGTTACTGTAAGCTTGATGTATGTTGCTATCCGCTATTTCAGTGCATGTTTCCTGGGAAGGTGAGATGATTTTGGTATCCATGACAACATGGTGACCATGTTTACAGATATTAACTGCAAATTTGCTTCTGTTGAGCCTATGTTGAAATATTGCTTGTTTGTTTTCATGAAGAATTTTAATGTATTTTTGCTTGTAAGTATCATCAGACTTGGGTACAAAATTATTTAAATGTAAGAGAGGAAGGTGTCATTTTTTAATCATGGGTAGATGTAATGAAGAGCACAGGGCTGCATTCGAGATCATTGAGGCTAGGTATGGTGGCTAATTTATGTCATTTTACAATTTGGCCATTTATCATTTTTTTTAGTCAAAGAGTAGCTAATATTATCGTTTTGTCATCTTTTCGTTAGTCACATAATATTGTTGTGTTTTCTCCTTGAAATAACTAAAAGAAGATAAAGTGTAAAATGGTACAACTCAGTCACCATACCTAGCCCTAGGCTAGCCACTATGATCTTGAACGCAGCCTAGATTGAACACCTCTAGGGTCATGGGTTCTAAGGGCAGATTTTATGTTTCTCAGTATCCGTATTTTGCTGAATATAATACGCACTTTTTTTAGAGAATATTTTTGTGCCAGAAAGGGGTGCGTATTATATACCACAATAGGTTTTTGACCTTTTTTTCCAGATGAAACTCGGCGATTAAGTAGTGTAATATTTCACTCAAAGACCAAGGCTTCGGATACTGTACGCCTTTCCACGTTCACCTATTTATCAACTAGAAAATTTGACCTCAAGAAAATTACTACAGAAACGTAAAATTGCAGAAAATATGATATATATACTTACAATATCTAAATAATTCAATTATCATGAAACAAACAGCCAATCAAATTGCATTGGATCTGACTATTCATTACATCGCATGCCGCCATTATTGAAAGCATGTGTACACAATAATGCCTTGTCACGTGCTAAAATTGTTGGAAAATAATTTTGTCACTTGCTAAAAGTTGGTTTACTGTAAGTTTTATGAATAGGCCTAATTTTTGATGAAATACTAATTTGAATCTTTGAAATAACTATTCTTGCGTAAAAGCGTGTGTTTTACGAAGCCATTGTTGTGTACACTGTGCTTTTGTTAGATACCCCCTCCGGGTAAAGAAATACCTAACAAAATTTTTTTCCACACATTTTAATAGTCATCGTAGTTAACGAGGAGTTGATAATTTGCTTTTTTGTACCTACCATGGTGTGTTGATTACAGTAAAATAAGCGATAGTTTAATTGTTTAATTTTATTTTTATAACATCGGCTATTTGATTGATTTTAAGTTTCAACAAAGGAAATATCGAGTCAGTTAAGACTTTAATGCTACAAAATCTCGTGCTTTGCTGAAACGAACAGGCTTGTCCGGGTTGATATTTCCCTGAAGATTCTCATTGAAGATTACCGCGATGTAGACCTCATCTCAAAAAGTTTGCAAATTATTGTGCGTTGTTTAGAATTCATTATTTCTGCAAAAATATTAAGTGAAAATTAACACTAAGTATAAAATAAAGATTACCGCTTGGTCAAATTTTTTGCTGCGTATTATACACCCGAAGTGCGTTTTTTCACCAACTTTTAGGCTCAAAGTGGGGGGTGCGTATTAAACACCACTGCGTATTATATTCAGCAAAATACGGTATTAACTTTGAAGGGTTTGAACACTGACATTATACATGTGTGTAAACTCTATAATTATGCTGTGTGTGCTTGAAGTCTCACACGTTTCTTTTCTTTGCTCAAGGAATGTTGGTATATAGATTTTTAAAAACCCAAATATTTTTAGCTCACCTGAACCGAAGGTTCAAGTGAGCTTTTCTGATCACATTTAGTCCATCTGTCTGTCCGTCTGTAAACTTTTCACATTTTTGACTTCTTCTCCAGAACCACTGGGCCAAATTCAACCAAACTTGCCACAAAGCATCCTTGGGTGAAGGGGATTCAGATTTGTTCAAATGAAGGGCCATGCCCTTTTTCAAGGGGAGATAATTAAGAATATGTGAAATTTTGGTGGCATCTTTTAAAAATCTTCTCAAGAACCACGGGGCCCAAAAAGTTGAAACTCATGTGAAGCCTTCATTACATAATGTAGATTCAAATTTGTTCAAATCATGGCTCCCGGGGGTTGGATGGGGGCCACAATGGAAGATCAAAGTTTTACATACAAATATATAGGAAAAATCTTTAAAAATCTTTTTTTCAAGAACCATTGAGCCAGAAAAGCTGAGATTTATATGAAAGCTTCCTGATATAGTGCAGATTTTAAATTGTTAAAATCCTGGCCCCCGGGGATTTGATGGGGCCACAATAGGGGATCAAAGTTTTACATACAAATATATAGGAAAAATCTTCATCTCAAGAACCACTGAGCCAGAAAAGCTGAGATTTATATGAAAGCTTCCTGATATAGTGCAGATTTCAAATTGTTAAAACCATGGCCCCCGGGGATCGGATGGGGCCACAATAGCGGATTAAAGTTTTACATACAAAAATATAAGGAAAATCTTTTTAAAAAATCTTCTTCTCAAGAACCACTGAGCCAGAAAAGCTGAGATTTATATGAAAGCTTCCTGATATAGTGCAGATTTTAAATTGTTAAAATCATGGCCCCTGGGGGTCGGATGGGGCCACAATAGGGGATCAAAGTTTTACATACAAATATCTAGGAAAAATCTTTAAAAATCTTCTTCTCAAGAACCATTGGGTCAAAGAAGTGCACATTTATATGAAAGCTTTCTGACATAGTGTAGATTCAAGTTTGCAAAAACCATGGCCTCCAAGGGTAGGTTTGGGGCCATAATAGGGACTACGGTTTTACATGCAAATATATATGGAAAGTCTTCTAATATGGACCAATGTGACTCAGGTGAGCGATGTGGCCCATGGGCCTCTTGTTTAATCAACAGGGGATCAGTATGGTTGGGGGGGGGGGGGGGGGGGGTGACAAGCTACATGTTTGTTTTAATCTTTGATTGGCATGCTGCAACTTTTGTCTGTTTCTGACTTGTTAATCACATTTTTCATTTTTTGAGTCTGCTCGCGATAGTGAGAAGACCCTTGTTTACACCAGCACAGCACTGTGGATTTTGAGTACAAACCTTTGTTGATACATACCGTATTTTGCCGAATATAATACGCACTTTTTTTAGAGAATATTTTTGTGCCAGAAAGGGGTGCGTATTATATACCACAATAGGTTTTTGACCTTTTTTTCCAGATGAAACTCGGCGATTAAGTAGTGTAATATTTCATTCAAAGACCAAGGCTTCGGATACTGTACGCCTTTTCACGTTCACCTATTTATTAAGTAGAAAATTCGACCTCAAGAAAATTACTACAGAAACGTAAAATTGCAGAAAATGTGATATATATACTTACAATATCTAAATAATTCAATTATCATGAAACAAACAGCCAATCAAATTGCATTGGATCTGACTATTCATTACATCGCATGCCGCCATTATTGAAAGCATGTGTACACAATAATGCCTTGACACGTGCTAAAATTGTTGGAAAATAATTTTGTCACTTGCTAAAAGTTTATTTACTGTAAGTTTTATGAATAGGCCTAATTTTTAATGAAATACTTATTTGAATCTTTGAAATAACTATTCTTGCGTAAAAGCGTGTGTTTTACGAAGCCATTGTTGTGTACACTGTGCTTTTGTTAGATACCCCCTCCGGGTAAAGAAATACCTAACAAATTTTTTTTCCACACATTTTAATAGTGATCGTAGTTAACGAGGAGTTGATAATTTGCATCTTTGTACCTACCATGGTGTGTTGGTTACAGTAAAAGAGGCGATAGTTTAATTGTTTAATTTTATTTTTATAACATCGGCTATTTGATTGATTTTAAGTTTCAACAAAGGAAATATCGAGTCAGTTAAGACTTTAATGCTACAAAATCTCGTGCTTTGCTGAAATGAACAGGCTTGTCCGGGTTGATATTTCCCTGAAGATTCTCATTGAAGATTACCGCGATGTAGACCTCATCTCAAAAAGTTTGCAAATTATTGTGCGTTGTTTAGAATTCATTATTTCTGCAAAAATATTAAGTGAAAATTAACACCAAGTATAAAATAAAGATTACCGCTTGGTCAAAATTTTTGCTGCGTATTATACACCCGAAGTGCGTTTTTTTCACCAACTTTTAGGCTCAAAGTGGGGGGTGCGTATTAAACACCACTGCGTATTATATTCGGCAAAATACGGTACACAAGATAATGCAAATAGTTCTTAATTTCTGGTCATTGAAATTGCTGCAAAATATGTGAAATGTTACCTGCATATCAAAGTGGTTGTTTAAACAAAGTATTGGTTATTGTGTTCTTGCATTTAATAGTGGTGTTACCTAAGGCCAATTAAAATTAATTGATAGATTATCATGCCTGCCCGCCCCTCGGAAAAGAGCCCACTCCGATTATTTTTATTTTCGCAAAAATTACGATTTCAGATAAACTTGCTTCCCAGTGGCATGAGTGAATGATTAAAGTTAAATATATCTTGCTGATGGTAATGTTTCATTTATACCTCGCTGATGGTAATGTTTAATTATACCTCGCTGATGGTAATGTTTAATTATATCTCCCTGATGGTAATGTTTAATTATATCTCACTTATGGTAATGTTTAATTATATCTCCCTGATGGTAATGTTTAATTATATCTCGCTGATGGTAATGTTTAATTATATCTCGCTGATGGTAATGTTTAATTATATCTCACTGATGGTAATGTTTAATTATATCTTGCTGATTGTAGATCGGTGACGTGTCCACCTACTTTGCTGAAATGATGAATAAGATGCAGAAAGTGTATAAAAAACAAAACTCCATGGATCTTTGGACCATATACTGCCCAAAGAAAGGTATCTATAGACTATATGTGTGTGTCTGTGTGTGTGTGTCTGTCTCAACATTATCTGAGTAATGTATTGTTATCTCTAGGCCAAAATAAGATGTGTGTTTCCTCACCCTTCCTATGTTTTTGCTGCCGACTAGATATTTATTGACGATATATATTAGCAAAATAAATAATTATCTGGAATTTTTTTCTTTCTGAGCGAGAGTTTCTCTGATATACATTTTGACTACCATTCATCTTCAAAATGTTTAAAAACTATTTGCAATATATTTGGACCTTTATTCAAAGCATATTAAAACTTAAAAGAGTTCGTATAAAATGTTTTAATGAAATAGAATGTTTTGCCTAAATGTACCTACCCTACCTAATTTTTGGGGGAGTGTAATAGGAAACGCGCGTATATTTTATTTGTGCAATAGGAAACGCGCGTATATTTTATTTTTGCCTTATCAAAGAAGTGTACTACTGTGAGCGTTGAATAATACTCTTTAATTTGAAAGTCCATTCAGCTCACCATTGATAGTAAAATGCAATTTTGATTGTGGAGTTTGTTCCTTCTAACTTCTTTAAAGTTATCTATGCATTGCATTGATACTTGTACATACATGCGAATATTTAATATCCCACAGAAAATCACGAGATGTCTATTACGGCTGTAATTGTCATTAATTACATAGTTACCTTTTAATTGTGATGACAGACATGGTATGCAGCTGTCAGTATTCCTCCGACAACATGTTTTACCGTGCCATCATCACCAACCTCCCCGGTCGTAAACAGGTGGACGTAGTCTACGTAGACTTCGGTAACCGAGAGCGCGTCCACTACAGTCGCCTCCGAGTCCTGTTAGATGAGTTCCTCATCCTTCCCGCACAGGTCAGGATCCAAAATAAATGTCCTGCATTTTTCCCTGCATCTGTCTCCGTTTGTGAATAAATCTTTTCCATTCATTTTCCTGTTTGTTATGAATGTGGGTTTGTTTTAATGGATCCTGTGATTTGTGATTTACAGGCAGTGAAGTGCAAGCTTGTTGATGTGGCACCAAAAGATTCCAGCAAAACTTGGAGTGAAAATGTAAGAAATGCATATTTTTCTGCTTCACAACATTCCCCTCATCAGACAGTAAAACACGCCTATATCAAACTCACTTATAACGAATTCACACTTATAACGAATTCACACTTATAACGAATTCACTCTTATAACGAATTCACACTTATAACGAATTCACTCTTATAACGAATTCACACTTATAACGAATTCACACTTATAACGAATTCACGCTAAAGTGAAATTCCTCTATGAGAGGAAAATAGCCAAAATGTCACAATTCAGTGACAAGATTGTAAATTTATACATATTGTAACCAGCAAGAATGATCACATTTAAGGAATTGATATTTGGTTTAAAAAAAAGCTGTGGATGTTTTTACAGGCACACATCAGTTGTATAGTTCTGACAAACATCATTTAATTTCCTACAGGCCAAGCAATGGTGGTCAGAGAAAGTGAATTTGAGTAAATTCACAGTGAAGATTGCAGGTAGGTTGTGTGGCGGTCCTATAATCATGTAACTTGCAGACCTAATGAAAAAAAGGAGAGGGCAACCCAAAAAAAAATTACATGATAAATGATAGGATTAATTATATGATAAAAATTTGTCATACTATTCTGTTGATATACGGCCTGTATAAGCTTCAGTACTAATTTGAAAACTTTAAAAATTGAAATTCCGGCCATCTCTATTATAGAGGCTGCCATGATGTGGAACTCTTTTGTATTCAAGACCACAGAAATAAATCATTTTGACATCACACCGTCTGTTCCGGTTTTGATGAGAAAGATGTGCATGTGGCATATTTTACGAATAGATAGGTTGATGCCTTCCTGTCAAGCACTTAATTAGACTAATGCAAAGAGGAGACGTGATAAAAGTTATGTGTGTTTTTAAATTCCTGACCCAACCAATTCATCTGAAAAGAAAAGACTATGTAACATGTGGATCCATCATTTGCGTAATGACAAGTTGAGGTTCAAGACATTTGTATAAAGAAACGTACTGTGTGCCTGGTTTGCAACTCGACTAAACGTCTTCTTTTCTTAATTTCTTCTTGTGATAGAATAGGATCAAATCTATACGGCTCCAAACTTAACTGTTCGTGACTTGTCATGTTTACAGTGCTGCTGATGAAATAAACCGGAACCGACGGTGTGACATCATAAATTAAACTTCAATGGCCGCTCTCTTTGTGGCGGATAATGTAAAACATGATTGATATTGATTTAATCGTTAAGCATGGATTTTTGTTGTTAAAAACTATCATTTACAATATCAGTAATTAACACTTTATTATACCCCCCGACTGAAGTTTTATGGGGTATATAGGAATCACTCTGTCTGTGCAGATTCGTGTCCGGGCCATAACTTCTTTGTTCTTTGACTTAGGCATATCATATTTGGCACACAGGTGGATCACCATGAGACAATGTATTGAGTACCTTCATGACCTCTATATGACCTTGACATCAAGGTCAAAATTAAAGGGTTTTTTACAATGGATTCGTGTCCGGACCATACCTTCTTTGTTCTTTGACATACTAGGCATACCATATTTGACACATGAGTATATCACCATGAGACGATGTGTCATGTACCTTCATGACCTCCATATGACCTTGACCTCAAGGTCAAAATTAAAGGTGTTTTTACAATGAATTCTTGTCCGGGCCATATCTTCTTTGTTCTTTGACGTATGCATACCATATTTGACACATGAGTGTATCACCATGAGACAATGTGTCATGTACCTTCATGACCTCTATATGACCTTGACCTCAAGGTCAAAATTAAAGGTTTTTACAATGGATTTGTGTCAGGGCCATGACTTCTTTGTTCTTTGACATAAGTATACCATATTTGACACATGAGTGTATCGCCATGAGACGATTTGTGGAGTACCTTCATGACCTCTATATGACCTTGAACTTTGACCTCAAGGTCAAAATTGATTATAGGGTTTTGACATAGTCATACCTTAAGACATGAGTGTATCACCATGAGACTATGTGTCATGTACATTCATGACCTTTATGACCTTGACCTTTGATCTCAAGGTCAAAATTATAGGTTTATGCCATGGATTTGTGTTCAGACTATATCTTCCATTTTCTTCTACAAAGGCATACTATATTTTTACACTCAGGAAAGAGGTGATTTATACCTATTAACAACACCCTTTGGGAGATTGGGGTAAGCGGTGGGTATTCTTGGTGAGCATTGCTCACAGTACCTCTTGTTCATATAAGCAACAATGTGGTTAGGGTTGCCTTCCCCTTTAAAGCCTTCAATTAATGAGAGATGTGAGGATTAATGAGTCTGTCATGTGAGGATTAATGAGTCTGTCATGTGAGGATAAATGAGTCTGTGATGTGAGGATTGATGAGTTTGTGATGTGAGGATTAATGAGTCTGTCATGTGAGGATTAATGAGTGTGTATTATGAGGATTAATGAGTAAGGATTAATGAGTGTGTGATGTGAGGATTAATGAGTCTGTCATGTGAGGATTAATGAGTCTGGGATGTGAGGATTAATGAGTCTGTGATATGAGGATTAATGAGTCTGTGAGGATTAATGAGCCTGTGATGTGAGGATTAATGAGTGTGTGATGTGAGGATTAATGAGTTTGTGATGTGAGGATTAATGAGTCTGTGATGTGAGGATTAATGAGTGTGTGATGTGAGGATTAATGAGTCTGTAATAAGAGAGATTAATTGATGTGTGATGTGTTTAATTCTTGTACCATTTTGTTTCTCTTTTTTTATTCAGAAGTGACTGAAAACAAGGTTTACTCTGTTGTGCTGATGAAAGAATACAATGAGGGTGGGCCCCAGATCAGCATGAACAGTAAGCTGGTCACTAAGGGTCACGCCATCAGCACTGGAGACAGGTACGCTTATCCAATTGATGCTGGTACCGTTTTTATGCTCCCTGAAAAAATTCTCTTAAACCTTTCATCAGAGATTGATCATGGTTGATCACAAAGAATTGAGACAGGGACTATGGTCCAAAAGTCAAGGTCACTCGGATCAGATAAAAATTCCTTATTTTAACAAATTTTGAACGGATATTCATCACATCACATAAATTATAGGTGAATGACTTATAGACCAAGGTCACTCAAGGTCATTTTGTAAAGGTCAGGGCCACTTGCAACATGTAACTTACATATGAAAAAAAAACCTTCATTTCAACAATACTTTATCAGTTATTGATCATTGTGCGAATGTCTTTCGGACATAGGTCACCCAAGCTCATTTTGTAAAGGTCATTGTCACTCAGAACATATATCTTATTTATGAAAAAAAACATTTCAACAACATGTCAACAGTTTTCGATCATTGTGCGAATGACTTTCTGATACAAGTCACTCAAGGTGATTTTGTCAAGGTCACTAAGAACATATACCTTTTAGGTTAAAAAATTTTTTAATTTCAACAATATTTCAACAGTTTTTGATCATATCACACAAATGTGTATTGTGTGAATGACTTTTGAACAAAGCTAGGTCTTCTATAAGGAAAAAGTTCTTTATTTCAGCATAATCAAATTAGTATTAAATAGGCAATTGGCTTTCAGGCAAATATCACTCATGGTCATTTTGCAAAGGTCATGGTCACTCACAGCATGTACCTTCTATATGATAAAAACCCTTCATTTCAACAATATTTCAACAGTTATTGATCATTGTGCAAGTTATTCTACATATGAAGTAGTTAATTGGTTAGGTGCAGTTCGGATAACATCCATCAGTTTTACTGTGTTAGGACAGTAATGTACACAAGCACCCCACACCCAACTGAATTTTATCTATCTGTGCATTTTCTGTAGTAATTTTATACACACATTTCATATTAAAACAACAAAATGCTGAGGTATTAGCTGCATCCAAAGGGAAATCTAACTGTATGTGTGGATTTTCTACTCGTGTTTTATGTATTCAGTGTTAAAGTTTGGTGTAAATTTATATTCTGAAGGTCACGGCCGTTCTCTGAGGAGCAGCTACAACATATGTCTGCTGGGTCGCAGGAGAGCTTGACCGACTCCTCCACCAGGGTTAGTAATCAGTCAGAATTAATTAATGATATATTGTTTGACGCCCTCTCAAGAATCTTTCACTCATATGGAGATGTCACCATTGCTGGTGAAGGGCTGCAAAATTTAGGCCTATGCTCGGCGCTTACGACCTTTGAGCAGGGAGGGATCTTTATCGTGCCACACCTGCTGTGACACGGGACCTCAGTTTTTGCGGTCTCATCCGCAGGACCGCCCCATTTAGTCACCTCTTACGACAAGCAAGAGGTACTGAGGACCTATTCTAACTGGGATCCCCATGTGACAATCAGTCAGAAGACTGGCCTTAAACCGCACGAGATACACGTGCAATAATGTAATGGTCAGAACAATAATGTAGCGGTCAGAAGACTGGCCTTAACCTCGGGAGTTACACGTACAATAATGTAGCGGTCAGAAGACTGTCCTTAACCTTTGGAGTTACACGTATAATAATGTAGCGGTCAGAAGACTGGCCTTAACCTTGGGAGTTACACGTATAATAATGTAGCGGTCAGAAGACTGGCCTTAACCTCGGGAGTTACACGTATAATAATGCACTAAAGAGTTGTTTCACAGATTACTTCATCATTTGTATCACTGTCTTTGGAACTGTTTAATTGGTAACAGAATTTTAAAGAGGAACCACGTGTCCCTTCATGATAGCATGACTTGTTTGATTAATCAACATGATAAATCTTTTACAACCAAATACTATTGGAAAGAAAAATTGTATTAGAATATACTGTAGATCACTTTTATTACGCGAGACCTTATTTTTGTGGGGAAATCACGAGACCTTATTTTCGCGGGGATATCACAAGACCTTATTTTTGCGGGGAAATCACGAGACCTTATTTTCACCGGGAAATCATGAGACCTTATTTTCGCGGGGAAATCATGAGACCTTATTTTCGCGGGAAAATCACGAAACCTTATTTTCACGGGGATATCACGAGACCTTATTTTCGCGGAGATGTCACGAGACCTTATTTTCGTGGGGATGTCACGAGACCTTATTTTCGCGGGGATATCACAAGACCTATTATATGAACAGGGATATCATAAAACCTTATTTTCGTGGGGATATCATAAGACCTTATTTTCACGAGGATATCACAAGACCTTATTTTCTCAGGATGTCACGAGACCTCATTTTCGCGTGGATACAGTGATGTATTTATTCATGAGAAAAAAAATTTCGCGTGAATACACTTAACTTTTGCAAATCTTTATTTATTGCTGAAGTAATCTGTTTGTGACAGTTTATTTGTGAAAACAAAATGATAGAAAATGGCTAGTCTTTGCTGTATTTTTTTTTTACAATGATTTTATCCAATCTAGTGTTTGTCACTGTTCATTCATCACTATTATCTTAATTTAGAGATCATCACTGTTGTTTAATACAGAGATCATCACAGTAGTTTTCATCTAGAGATCATCACTGTTGTTTTAATATAGAGATCATCACTGTTGTTTTAATATAGAGTTCATCACTGTTGTTTAATACAGAGTTCATCACTGTTTTAATTTAGAGTTCATCACTGTTGTTTTAATCTAGAGTTCATCACTGTTGTTTTAATTTAGAGTTTATCACTGTTGTTTTAATCTAGAGTTCATCAATGTTGTTTTATATAGAGATCATCACTGTTGTTTTATATAGAGATCATCACTGTTGTTTTAATTTAGAGTTCATCACTGTTGTTTTAATCTAGAGTCCATCACTGTTGTTTTAATCTAGAGTCCATCACTGTTGTTTTATATAGAGATCATCACTGTTTTAATATACAGTTCATCACTGTTGTTTTAATCTAGAGTTCATCACTGTTGTTTTAATTTAGAGTTCATCACTGTTGTTTTAATTTAGTGTTCATCACTGTTGTTTAATATAGAGTTCATCACTGTTGTTTTAATATAGAGTTCATTACTGTTGTTTTAATATAGAGTTCATCACTGTTGTTTTAATATAGAGTTCATTACTGTTGTTTAATATAGAGTTCATCACTGTTGTTTTGATATAGAGTTCATCACTGTTGTTTTAATATAGAGTTCATTACTGTTGTTTTAATCTAGAGTTCATCACTTGTTTTAATCTAGAGTTCATCACTGTTTTAATATACAGTTCATCACTGTTGTTTTAATATAGTTCATCACTGTTGTTTTAATCTAGAGTTCATCACTGTTGTTTTAATCTAGAGTTCATCACTGTTTTAATATACAGTTCATCACTGTTGTTTTATATAGAGTTCATCACTGTTGTTTTAATATACAGTTCATCACTGTTGTTTTAATCTAGAGTTCATCACTGTTGTTTTAATCTAGAGATCATCACTGTTGTTTTATATAGAGTTCATCACTGTTATTTAATATAGAGTTCATCACTGCTGTTGGGAAGGGAGAGTTCTTCTGTGTCTACTGAGTCTTTGTCATCTGCTGTGTCCTTGACCCCAGGGACGTCTCCACGGAAACTACTTTCTCCAGCACCTGATGGCAGCTTATCAGATTCATCCTCTGGAGCCAAGAAAAAATCCCGACTGACACCAAATCAGAAAAAGAAAAGTACTAATGATTCTATATTACGATGTTGACTGTGTCTTTGATCATTCTGTTAGTGAGTGGTGTACTGTTCTAAATTCTGTGTCTTTGATCATTCTGTTAGTGAGTGGTGTACTGTTCTAAATTCTGTGTCTTTGATCATTCTGTTAGTGAGTGATGTACTGTACTAAATCCTGTGTCTTTGATCATTCTGTTAGTGAGTGGTGTACTGTTCTAAATTCTGTGTCTTTGATCATTCTGTTAGTGAGTGGTGTACTGTTCTAAATTCTGTGTCTTTGATCATTCTGTTCAGTGAGTGAGGTTATGTACTAAATCCTGTGTCTTTTATCATTCTGTTCAGTGAGTGATGTACTGTACTAAATCCTGTGTCTTTGATCATTCTGTTAGTGAGTGCTGTACTGTTCTAAATCCTGTGTCTTTGATCATTCTGTTAGTGAGTGCTGTACTGTACTAAATCCAGTGTCTTTGATCATTCTGTTAGTGAGTGATGTACTGTACTAAATTCTGTCTTTGATCATTCTGTTAGTGAGTGATGTACTGTACTAAATTCTGTCTTTGATCATTCTGTTAGTGAGTGATGTACTGTACTAAATTCTGTCTTTGATCGTTCTGTTAGTGAGTGATGTACTGTACTAAATCCTGTGTCTTTGATCATTCTGTTAGTGAGTGGTGTACTGTACTAAATTCTGTGTCTTTGATCATTCTGTTCAGTGAGTGAGGTTATGTACTAAATCCTGTGTCTTTGATCATTCTGTTAGTGAGTGATGTACTGTACTAAACCCTGTGTCTTTGATCATTCTGTTAGTGAGTGATGTACTGTACTAAATCCTGTGTCTTTGATCATTCTGTTAGTGAGTGCTGTACTGTACTAAATTCTGTGTCTTTATACCCTCTGCAACAAGTTGGGGGGGGGGGGGGGGTATACTGGAATCGGGTTGTCCGTCCGTCTGTAGACGCAATGGTTTCCGAGCTCTAAAGGATTATCCTTTCCACCTACCGTCACCATATCATATATATGGACTACCCATGGGATGAAGATGTTCCCTATCGATTTTGGGGTCAAAAGGTCAAGCGCACTGGACATCAAAGTAGAAATATGGTTTCCGGGCTCTAAAGCGTTATCCTTTCCACCTACAGTCACCATATCATACATATGGACTACCCATGGGATGAAGATGTTCCCTATCGATTTTAGGGTCAGTAGGTCAAAGGTCACACGCACTGGACATCGAAGTAGCAATATGGTTTCCGGGCTCTAAAGGATTATCCTTTCCACCTATAGTCACCATATCATACATATGGACTACCCATGGGATGAGAATGTTCCCTATGGATTTTGGGGTCAAAGGTCACGTGCACTGGACATCGAAGTAGCAATATGGTTCGGTTTGTCATGCCATTTGTTTTTTACACTCAGAAAAGAGGTAGTTTATACCTATTACCAACACCCTTTGGGAGATTGGGGTAAGCGGGGGGTATTCTTAGTGAGCATTGCTCACAGTACCTCTTGTTGATCATTCTGTTAGTGAGTGATGATGTACTGTACTAAATTCTGTGTCTTTGATCATTCTGTTAGTGAGTGAGGTTATGTACTAAATCCTGTGTCTTTGATCATTCTGTCAGTGAGTGATGTACTGTACTAAATCCTGTGTCTTTTATCATTCTGTCAGTGAGTGGTGTACTGTACTAAATCCTGTGTATTTGATCATTCTGTTAGTGAGTGATGCACTGTACTAAATCCTGTGTCTTTGATCATTCTGTTAGTGAGTGCTGTACTGTACTAAATCCTGTGTTTTTTATCATTCTGTTCAGCAAGTGTTGTTGCGGCTGTATTACTAGATCCTGTTTTCTCAAAAATGTTCTATTAACCCGGAAATTAATTTTATTGCAGGTAAACCCCAGAGCAGCAGTGAAGAGAATCCCGATGTGGAAGTCAAGATAGGGCACTTCTTGGACCCTTCCTTCTTCTATGTGTATATAGTGGACGAAACTTTAAACAAGTGAGAATCATTCATTGACTGTCTTGTGATGTGTGTTCTGTCAGAGTCATTGATTGGATGTCTTGTGATGTACATATTGTGTCAGGATTATTGATTGGATGTCTTATGATGTATAATGTGTCGGAGTCATTGATTGGATGTCTTGTGATGTTTATTCTGTCAGAATCATTGATTGGATGTCTTGTGATGTTTGTTCTGTCAGAGTCATTGATTGGATGTCTTGCGATGTTTTGTTCTGTCGGAGTCATTGATTGGATGTCTTGTGATGTTTGTTCTGTGAGAATCATTGATTGGATGTCTTGTGATGTTTGTTCTGTCGGAGTCATCGATTGGATGTCTTGTGGTGTATGCTGTGTCAGAGTCATTGATTGGACTTCAGAGTTGATTTCTATTAAGGTTGCTCACTAATCTGAAAAAAATTTATCAAATTCGTACAAAATGATTTAATCATGAAAGATATGATATGTAATTAGAATATATGTCAAAAAGGCAAAAAATATGCAATTTTGGAGAGGGAAAGAATGATTTTCAAACATATATTTCAATGAATATACAAAAGACACTGGCGAATTTGAATTCAGAATCTGTTGATCAATATTCTGTTACCTGATCAACTGAACTACGTAGATATACAAATAAAACGATCAGTACAAGTAATTTCACAAAACATTTGAATCACCATTTTGTGACTGTCATTAAATCTAGAAGTTTTGATGTAGTGAGCTACCTTAATTCATTCTACATTTTCCAGAAGTTGAACACAAGAATTCAATTCCATCAATAGATTCTACATTTTTCAGAATTTCAACCTCAGAATTGAATTCTATTAACAGAGTTCTGAGGATTTTCTAGAATTTCAACCTCGGAGTTGAATTCTATTGATATACCTCAGAGTTGAATTCTATTGATAGACCTCTGAGGTCCAGAGTTGAATTCTATTGATAGACCTCAGAGTTGAATTCTATTAATAGATTCTACATTTTCCAGGTTAATGGAGGACATGGAAGAGGAGTATTGTGATTCGGATCCTCAGTGGATCAGCTGGGACGAGGAGACGTACTGCGCAGCACGCCGTCCAGAGGACAGGAAGTGGTACCGCGCCAGGATAACAAAGATCGTTCACAAGAATCTGGTGGAGGTGAGTAAACACAGCTTTAATGCAAAGATAACATATCAGAGGATCCATGTAACTAGTGTCTTGTTAGAACTGAGAGGAAAATAGATAGAGTAGGTCGTGTAATTAGAGTCTAGTGGAGCTGAGAGGAAAATAGAGTAGGTCATGTAACTAGTGTCTAGTGGAACTGAGAGTAAGATAGATAGAGTAGGTCATGTAACTAGTGTCTAGTGGAACTGAAAGGAAAATATATAGAGTAGGTCATGTAACTAGTGTCTAGTGGAACTGAGAGGAAAATATATAGAGTAGGTCATGTAACTAGTGTCTAGTGGAACTGAGAGAAAAATATATAGAGTAGGTCATGTAACTAGTGTCTAGTGGAACTGAAAGGAAAATATATAGAGTAGGTCATGTAACTAGTGTCTAGTGGAACTGAGAGTAAGATAGATAGAGTAGGTCATGTAACTAGTGTCTAGTGGAACTGAGAGTAAGATAGACTAGGGCATGTAACTAGTGTCTAGTGGAACTGAGAGAAAAATATATAGAGTAGGTCATCTATTTCTTTGATGATGTCGTGATTTTCTTACATTAAACCAGTTTTAAAGGGAAAGAACAACCCTAAACACAATGTTGCTTTTATGAATTAAGTATTACTTACTGATATTGTAAATGACAGTCTTTAACAACAAAAATCCTTGCTTAATGATTAAATCAATATTAATTTATCCTCTATTTTACATTACCCGCTGCTAAGAGAGCGGCCCTTGAAGTTTAATTCATGACGTCACACCGTGGATTACGGTTTATTTCATCAGCAGCACTGGAAATATGTCAAGTCACGAACAGTTAGGTTTGGAGCCTTATAGATTTGAGCCCGTTCTTTTGCAAGAAGAAATTGAGTTTAGGAGGATGTTCAGTCAAGTCTTCATACAAATGTCTCGAACCTCAACTTCTCATTATGCAAATGATGGATCCACAGTTTACACAGACTTTTCTTTTCAGATGACTTGGTTGGGTCAGGAATTTCAACAACAAAAACTCGGATTTCCCCTTTGCATTAGTGCAATTAACTCGGGGATTTTTTTTAGGGTCTGTAGGGGAGCTGAAATAAGGCCCCATTCCCAATGCTAAAAAGCATGTATTTTTCCCAATTTTTGCTTTGAAATTCCCAAACAATGAAAACAAATCAAAGTAGGTTAGCCTCATTGTTCATACATGTAAATCTACTTCACAGGCCCACAGATTACAATTTTTCTTCAAAATTGTTAAGTAAACTTATTTAAATTTTTTGGCATCCTCTTATTTGAATGAGGTAAGCTTTGACCAATTTGAAAGTCAGAAGGAGTCCAGTGGTTTGGTTTTCTCCCTACTTCTTTGTATGAAACATTTTCCCCAATTTCAAGCAAATGTCGCTATCTTTCCCAATTGGAAAGGCCCAGGCCCTTGAAATCAAGACCTTCAAAAAACCCTGTAACTGCTTGACAGGAAGGCATCGATCTCTTTATTCATAAAATCTACCACATGCACATCTGATTTTAGAATCTCATCAAAACTGGAACAGATGGTGTGACATCAAAATTATCGATTTTTGTGGTCTTGAATACAGAAGAGTTCCATGTGATAGCAGCCTCTAGAGATTGTGGGAATTTCAATTTTTAGCATTTTCAAATTTGTACTGAAACTTATCCAGGCCTGATATCAACAGAATAGCATGACAATTTTTTATCATATAATTAATCCTATCATTTATCATGTAAAAAAAAAATTGGGTTGCCTTTCCCTTTAAATTCTCCCTCAAAGAATTTTTTAATAGGGGCTGACAAATCCCATTGCCTGACGCCCGAGGCAAGTGGATTTTCTGGTCAGGCAAGTGAATATTTAATTACCACTTGTCCACGGGCAAGTGACTTTAGAAGAAGAAAAAAAATCAATAAAAAATAAAATAAAACCTGTAATACAGTCGAACTGAACTTGAAAGTAAATCATCGTACGAGTTATTGCCCGTTCTGTATTTAACTGGTTAAACATGCGAACCGGTTTAATGTGTCATTGTGAGTCTTAGCTTACTAATAGTTTCAAGTGCATGTTTGAACACTTAATGATATACAAAATTGGCGGCAGAAGGCAAACGATAAGAGTTTGGTTGTATATTGTTTAACATCCCGCTCGAGAATTTTTCTCTCATATGGAGACGTCACCATTGCTGGTGAGGGGCTGCAAAATTTAGCCTTCAAGGCTTACAGCCTTTGATCAGGAAGGGATATTTATCATGCCACACCTGCTGTGACACGATGCCTTAGTTTTTGCGGTCTCATCCAAAGGACCGTCCCATTTACCGGTACCTAGTCACCTCTTACGACAAGCAAGGGATACTGAGGACTTAATCTAACCCGGATCCTCACTCCTAACGATGGAGAACATTTTTAACAATTTCAAAGCACGAATAATCAACCACTGAATTGAGAGCCGAGAACAAATAACAACAAGAATGCTGAGCCTCTTTTTAGATTTGAAGAACTTCTTTCTCATCAAACCAGTGATGCTCATGGAAATTATATTATATTGAATGCAAAGTAGGCGAGAAAAAATAGAATAATGGCATGAACTATGTTTTGTTGTTTTATTTCATAATGTGTTGCAAGAAGGGCAAGTAAAATCACAGGTAGGGCAAGTGAATTATGGCCATGCACTTGCCCTTGGGCAAGTGGTTTAAATATCTGATTGTTAGCCCCTGCCTAAGAGTGTAAATAAAACAGGGATGAAATTTTTCTGGGAGAGAGTATCAATTTAACCATATTAGAGCTCAATATCCTTACTATTTCATGTTTTCCCTCTACCAAGGAGGATTGTTTTTGTACTCTCTGTCTGTCACAAAATCTTATGAAATTTTCTCCTCCTATATGGCTTATCACATAGACTTGAAACTTGGTACAATACTTCATTGCCATTGTAAATGTGCATATTGTCAGGACAGGCAGATTCAGTTATTCTCCTAAAAGTTAGAGTGGATCTAAGAGGGACAGAGAGTGTAAAATAGCTTGTGAACACTTCTCCTATTTGGCTTGTTGGATAGTCTTGAAATTTTGTACAATACTTCATTATTGTTTAATATATCATTTAAAGATGTTCACAGTGTTCTGGCCCAGGGATCTAATATCTTCTACTATTTACAATGGATCAAAGAGGAGTGTGTTGTGACTTTGTTTTCATTTACGAGTGCATGTTCACTATCCTACTGAAAAGTCAGCAACTAAAGTCAGGCGCATGTTGTTCTAGGCCTGTCTCTCTATCTTAAACTTATCCGGTGGGGATCCGGGTTAGAATAGGTTCTCAGTACCCCTTGCTTGTTGTAAGAGGCGACTAAATGAAGTGGTCCTTCGGATGAGACTGCAAAAACCAAGGTCCCGTGTCACAGCAGGTGTGGCATGATAAAGATCCCTCACTGCTCAATGGCCATAAGCGCCGAGCATAGGCCTAAATTTTGCAGCCCTTCACCGGCAGTGGTGACGTGACGTCTCCATATGAGTGAAATATTCTCGAGCGGGACGTTAAACAATATTCAATCAATCTATCTGAAACTTTAATTACGACGACTTAAGCAGTAGTTACAATATTCAATCAATCAATCAATCTATCTGAAACTTTAATTACGACGACTTAAGCAGTAGTTTTACTGGGCATTTTTTAGCCTTGCAGTTGGGAATAGTACCATTTCTCACTACCAGTTATATTCGGAGAAGAAATTAATGCTGTTGAAACACGTCATCAATGCAGAATTTATTCCATAATCTGGTCCTTTCCCCAAATCATATTTAAACAAGCTAAAAGACTTAAAAGTTTCAGAGAACTAGTCATTTCCAGGTTTCTAATCTGCACATATATACAGATATATCCAGGTTTTGGTAATAAATTCTGATGCCGTTCAACATTTCACTAGAATCTGCATTAAACATTCTGTCATTCAAAACTTTACTACAGTTTGCACTAAAACATTCTGATGTCATTCAACAGTTCACTAGAGATTGCCCTGAAACATTCTGATGTCATTCAACAGTTCACTAGAGATTGCCCTGAAACATTCTGATGGCATTCAACAGTTCACTAGAGATTGCCCTGAAACATTCTGATGTCATTCAACAGTTCACTAGAGATTGCCCTGAAACATTCTGATGTCATTCAACAGTTCACTAGAGATTGCACTAAATCATTCTGATGTCATTCAACAGTTCACTAGAGATTGCCCTGAAACATTCTGATGTCATTCAACAGTTCACTAGAGATTGCCCTGAAACATTCTGATGTCATTCAACAGTTCACTAGAGATTGCCCTGAAACATTCTGATGTCATTCAACAGTTCACTAGAGATTGCCCTGGAACATTCTGATGTCATTCAACAGTTCACTAGAGATTACACTAAATCATTCTGATGTCATTCAACAGTTCACTAGAGATTGCACTAAATCATTCTGATGTCATTCAACAGTTCACTAGAGATTGCACTAAATCATTCTGATGTCATTCAACAGTTCACTAGAGATTGCCCTGAAACATTCTGATGTCATTCAACAGTTCACTAGAGATTGCACTAAATCATTCTGATGTCATTCAACAGTTCACTAGAGATTGCACTAAATCATTCAGATGAAGGTCATTGGTCACAAGGATAGTGTGTCACTCCATGTACTGAATAATGCTGATCTTCCCATTGGAATGGCCGATCCACAGTTTACCATCGGGGAAAGATTCTATAGCATGGGGGGTGTAACTGCAACTGTGAAGAAGACATTTGGTCTTCTCGGAGATTTTAAACATTTGAATGTTCCGGCTATATCGATCACTAACAATAACATTCCCCATGACATCAAATGTCACATCCCAGGGACTGAAGGTCTCTCCATCTTCTGTCTGTGAATGTCTGAAGATGACATCTCCATCATTACCTAGGACCACAAGTTCTCCCGTAAAGTCTCCTGTCCGATTGATAACGGCAATGTCCCCCGTTTGCTCGTTTTCGGCAATTCGGAAGGGATAGGTGAAGATATTGGAAGAAGTCTGCCGACCGAAGAAAGACTTTTTGGTCTGGAACTGAATTGTCTGAAGTTCTTGACCATCAAAGGAAAACCTTCTGAGTTGTCGCATGCTCTGGACAGTGGTGGAATATCTCAGACTGTCCACTAGTCCAACAAGAAAGTTACCGGTGGTTCTGTTCACGTAAATACTGATGGGTAATGTCCCTTCTGGGAACTGGAGGATGGTCGTGGATTCTCCATCAGGGTTGAGGCACTGAACACAGCGCAGTTTGGGGTCCACAGTGAGCAATGAGCCACTTTTGGTTGTAGCAAAATCATAGCATGTTGGCTTAAAGGGCATCGTCTTGAGCAGTTTCCCACGCTTGGCGTACATTTTGATTTCTTCTTCTTTGAAACCTTTAATCCAGGCATTTGTGTAATTAACTTGGCAGATTTTTGTGATGAATATGTCGGGTTCACAAGCAGTAAGTGTCGAATCTATTCTGACATAGCTCATGGGTTTAAGAGAGGACACGAGATCCGAGTAGAAATTTCCCACCATAGACTGTAGTTTCTCGACACTCTCCTCCCCTCCCACAAATCGTGGTGTGGCCACATGGTATATTAAATGATCCTCAGACATTTTCATTAATAGCTTAGAGCACTCTTTTTCTAACCGAATGATTTGGAGGTCAGAGCTGAGCTTAATTTGGGTGTCAACACTCTCGAGAAACGAGTTTCCTTTTGCGATGAGATCCTCTGTCACCTCTGTTACACCGCTGAGTTGCCGGGCTGTGTCTTTCCGTTGGTTCTCTGCGTTGGCAATGAGGTTTGAAACGATGTTGTCCAGTTTACTGCGAATGCTTTCACCTGCAATATACAACAGCTCTATAACATAAACTTGGTGGAATCATGTTTTGAATTTTTGATACGGGTGACTTTTGATGGCTCATACTTCCATCTTGACAACAATTGTTATGTGTAAAAAAAAAATTGTTCCCTTTTACTTGAAAATTGAACTGAATTAATCCTTTCTTGATTGGATGACAGATTAAACTTATTACTTAACAGATTAAACAATAGTTCTCAGAGGGACTGAAATTTATTGCTTACATATGAATCGACACGCAAGACGCTAGTTTTTGGTCTGTTCTGTGTTACATAAGAGTTTAATTGTCATACTTATAAAGTGTTTGATATCAATGAACCCAAGTTCAGATTTGAATCATGAATATAAAACACAGGCATGCAGTGAAAATTCATTTATGCAATGCAGTGAAAAATGAAATTCACTTTCTGTTATAAAAGTATTCAGTGCAAAATAAAATTTGATTTGTTAAAATACAAGAGGCCCACAGGCCATTTAATTTTAAAAAAAAATTTTAATGTAATTAATTTTCTGCAATCATACTAGGTGGGTTTTTTTTGTTAAAATGCATTTCTATGGTAATTTATTTTCTGCAATCATACTAGGTTTATTTTTGTTTCTATGGTAATTTTTTGCCTTTGGATCCGACGTTCCAGATCCAAACTGAGTTGTAACTATATGAGTTGTAATTCAGCAATGGTCATAAATTTGACAATCTCCCAAAACTTATTTGTGGCTAAGTTAGATTTTGCGTGCATTATGTTATAATTAATTGATTTTCGTTGTGATAAGATATGTTAGACATCTTATTTTCTCCTGTATACCCTGACTTTCCAGAATTTCTTACTGCCCTTTAATCAAGTTGTAAAATCATTAACTTCATGAGGCAGATATAGTAATTTTAACACACTTCATTCCCTCTATGACTAATTTTGTTGTTGTTAAAACTGAAAGCAGCATGTTAATCAATTGCATGCTTTAGGTATTCCTTATCATAACATGCACATCATTTCTAAATTTAGAATCAAAATATTTTGATATTAGGGGAGAGAAAAAAGAGTTTGATTGTGCTTGAAATGAATTAGGAAATGTTGCTACACCTTTTTGTGTGATGGAGGCGGTGACAGCCTCGGTGTCTCGCTGGTTTTTGTCGTCCTGTATTTGTAATTCAGCTACTCTCTGTTGTAACACTGGGACCCTTCTCTTCATCTCCAGCATGAGGTCTTGTAATGAGTCCTTCTTCTCTCCCACCCGGGCCTCCAGGTCTGTGAACGTGTGCCCATTGTGGTGGCCCATCATGCACTTAACACACACTACCTCATCACAAGTGTCACATAAGCCGTAAATCGTCTCTGTGTGTTTCTGACATTTCTCACTTAGATAACCTCCATCTAGTACTGCAGCCATGTTTATTCTGGGAATTTGATAGCTACAGGTCTGTCCAGAAATAGATGTACAGAGTCTGCCAAAAGAGTGGCATGCATTAGCCTTAGTTGTGATTAGTTTTTGATGTACTGAGTGATATATGATGAGAGTACATTTAGCAGTTGGAGAACTTGCTGTTAAGATGTTGTGAATTCATTAAGTAAAATTATAAAATATGTGTATCAGCAATTTAATTAAGTCTTTATACTGCATAGATAATTAGAATTTTAGATGATAAAAGACTTATATTTGATAACTTTCAAATTTGTTAAGTTCAAAAATATATATAATTTTATAAATTCTAAGACATTCAATTTTATGAAGAATTTTAGGAGATTGACTGACAAAATCAAAAAACTACAATGAAACTTCTCCAAACCGGCCCCTTGTCACTGGATATCGGCCGATTTTTAAAGTCCAGGCAGAAATCTTAACATTTCCTTACAAAGAAATTCTCTGAAAACCGCACACCGGCCACTTTTTATTACAATTCTATATTTATTACTTTATTTTTCACAAATGTCAAAACAAATTTGTTAAAGACATAAGTGATGGACATAAACAGAGTTTTTATAGGGAAGAGGAATGCCGTTCATGTATTCTGTAATTGATTTTCAATTTGAATTTAGACGATTTCAGAGAGAATATTTCTTGTAATATTTACCTGTAAGTACAAGTGGTTTAATTTGATCTCAACCGATAATTAACTAGAACATTACCTACGTTGTGTATCAATTGCAGCAATCATACGGCTTGGATTGGAAATTGAAAATCAACCTGTTAGTCATTTGTTTTCTTTTATTTCCAAGAGTGAAATGATAGTCCTAGAACACTATATCATAGCTCACCTGAGCCAAAGGCTCAAGTGAGTATTTCTGATCAAAATTTGTCTGCTGTCTGTCAGCGTTGTAAACTTTTCACATTTTCGACTTCTTCTCAAGAACCACTGGGCCAATTTCAACCCAACTTGCCACAAAGCATCCTTGGGTGAAGGGCTTTCAAGTTTTTTCAAATGAAGGGCTTTCAAGTTTTTTCAAATGAAGGGCCATGTCCCTTTGAAAGGGGAGATAATAAAAAAAAATGCAAAAATAGGGTGGGGTCATTTAAAAATCTTCTCAAGAACGACTGGGCCAGAAAAACTGAAGTTTACATGATAGCTAGCTTCCTGACATAGTGCAGATTCAAGTTTGTTAAAATCATGGCCCCCAGGGGTTGGATGGGGTCACAATAGGGGATCAAAGTTTTACACACTAATATATAGGAAAAGTCTTCTTCTCAAGAGCGACTGGGCCAGAAAAGCTGAAATTTACATGAAAGCTTCCCAACATAGTGCAGATTCAAGTTTGTTAAAATCATGGCCCCACAGGGGTTGGATGGGGCCACAGTAGGGGATCAAAGTTTTACATACAAATATTTAGGAAAAATCTTTAAAAATCTTCTTCTCAAGAACCACTGAGCCAGAAAAACTGAGATTTACATGAAAGCTTCCTGACATAATGCAGCTTCAAGTTTGTTCAAATCTTGGCCCCCAGGGGTTGGATGGGGCCACAATAGGAGATCAAAGTTTTGCATACAAAAATATAAGGAAAATCTTTTAAAAAAAAATTCTTCTCAAGAAGCACTGAGCCAGAAAAACTGATGTTTACATAAAAGCTTTCTGACATATTTATGTGCGCCCCCACCCCCACCCCACCCCACCCCCCTTCAAAGAAGAGGGGCATATTGGTTTGCACCTGTCGGTAGACCACATGTTGTCCGGTCAATATCTTGAGAACCATTCACTTGATGATAATGATATTTCATATATGGGTTAGTTTTGAGTAGAAGAGGACCCCTATTTTATTCAGGTCAAAGGTCAAGGGTCAATCTACTCTGGACATAGGAATATAATGTCCGTTCAATATCTTGAGAACCATTTGCTTGACAGACATCAAACTTGGTACACTGGTACATCTTCAGGAGAAGATGACCCCTATTGATTTTGAGGTCAAGGGTCAAACTGGACATAGGAATATAATGTCCACTCAATATCTTGAGAACCCTTTCCTTGACAGACATCAAACTTAGTACACTGGTACATCTTCAGGAGAAAATGACTCCTATTGATTTTTAGGTCACATGGTCAAAGGTCAAGGGTCAAACTAGACATGAGAATATACTGTCTGCTCAGTATTTTGAGAACCCTTTTCTTGACAGACATCAAATTTAGTACACTGATACGTCTTCAGGAGAAAATGACCCTAATGATTTTGAGGTCACATGGTCAAAGGTCAAGGGTCAAACTGGACATAGGAATATAATGTCCGTTCAATATCTTGAGAAGCCTTTGCTTGACAGACATCAAACTTGGTAAACTGGTACATCTTCAGGATAAGATGATCCCTATTGATTTTGAGGTCACATGTTTAAAGGTCAAGGGTCAACCTGGACGTTGGAATATACTGTCTGCTCAATATCTTGAGAACTCTTTGCTTGACAGACATCAAACTTGGTACACTGGTGTATATTCAGGAGGAGATGACTCCTATTGATTTTGAGGTCCCATGGTCAAAGGTCCAGGGTCAAACTGGACATAGTAATATACTGTCCACTCAATATCTTGATAACCCTTTTGCTTGACAGACATCAAACTTAGTACACTGGTACATCTTCAGGAGAAGATGACCCATATTAATTTTGAGGTCAAAAGTCAATAGTTGAACTGGACATAGTAATATATTGTCTCCTATATTTTAAGAATTATTTGCGTGATTGACACCAAACTTGGTACACTGGTACAGCATAAAGAGTAGGTGACCCCTATTGGTTTTTAGGTTACATGGTCAATTCACTCTTGACATAGGAAGATATTTTCTGCTCACTATTTTGAATTGATGATACTACTATCAATTAAATGATGTGTGTGTATAACCCTTTTCAATTTTGCACCATGGGGGGCATATGTGTTTTACAAACATCTCTTGTTCAGATTTCGGTTTGTTAAAAGCATGGCCCCCCAGGGGTAGGATGGGGTCACAAGGAGGGGGGGGATCAAAGTTTTGCATACAAATATATAGGGAAAGTCTTTTTAAAAATATGAACCAAGGTGACTCAGGTGAGCGATGTGGCCCATGGGCCTCTTGTTCAACTTTGAACAATTCACATGAGAGTGGAGCTAACTTAATGTAATAAGTTACGACTCCCAAAAAAAATGAAACCGGCCATCCCTCTAAACCGCCCGTTTTGTTTGGGTTTTTTTGTTGTTGTTCATTTTGTTTGTTTGGGGGGGGGGGGGGAGGGGGGTCCTAGAGCTGCATGGCCAGTTTAGAGAAGTTTCACTTTATCTCATCTTTGACGGTGCTGCCCTTTTTGTACAGATTAATTCAGCAGAAAAGCAAATGACATTAATGACCATAAAGTTGTTTAAAAGTTTAGTACTTTGTAATGACCTTCATATCAAATGTTTACATAGGTATTTCTTGTGGATTTTGGATTCCAAGAAACAGTTCAGACATCGGAGTTGCGGAGCTTGAGGAAGGACTTCTCTCAGAGTGCAGCCTTCTCGTTCCCCTGTCACCTGGCAGACGTGGTACCTGCTGGGGATCAGAGCAACTGGTCCAGAACCGCCTGCGAGTTTATGCTGGACGAAACCCGCAGCAAGAAACTGTACATCAAGAAGAAGGTGAGAGTCAATCTGATTGGCTGATTCTATATGAATTTCTTCACCTTCATGTTCATTTATCAGCCAAGCGTAAATGCAGACCAGGAAAGACCAGTAGATAACATTGTCTGTTTGATAAGTCAATATTATATGCTTGTGAATATAAATATTGACTGTGATTGCAACAGTTCCGTTACAAAAATACTCTTCTGGTCCAATTATAACCCTGGGTCATTCAGCTTTAAATTCTGTCACTTCATGATGGGGATTTTAAAGTAAATGACCTCTTTGTAGAAATTATGATTTTATTAGATATTTGAAATGTTTCATATATTCCTGCTTCAGGGTGAGAAGGTGAAAATGTCGATGCCTGTAGATTTAATATTGGAGACGGATGTCCCAGAGAGTGCTCTAGAGCCTGCCAGGAAATCATACACCAGCTTGATCGAGATGATGAAGGATAGCGGTCTCGTCATTCCAGCACCAGGGTACCAACAAACTTCTTCTCACACAACATTACTAAAGTTGCTGTAATTACTAATTAATGTCTTTTGTCTGATTGGGATTTACTCGTGGCAACTTTGGTAACAGTCTTAAATTTGAGGAACAACAGAAGAATTCATGAATTAGGAAGTCACATGATTAACTATTATTAATTAGCAAGCATCCTTAGGTATTGTACTTTCAAGTTTGTTCAAATCATGGCTTCAGGGAGTTGGTTTTGGCCACAATAGGGGAACAAAGTTTGATATGGCAATTTATGGGGGATTACTTTAAAAATCTTCTTAAAACCAACAAGGCCATGATTTTTTATCATTGATATGCAGGCAACATCAGTTTATATGCTAATTTAATTTTTTTTAAAATAATGGCCAGGGGTGATGTTAAGGATGGGATGGGCCTCAAAAGGGGGCCAAAGTGTTACATTGAAATAACTATTATCTCTGAAGATTTTCTTAGCTAGACCACTGGTTCGAGATATTGATATGCAAGTACTTCCAATGTAGTACAGATTCATTTGTTGGATTAAATAGGGAATCAGATCTTTAAATGAGAAGATCGGTACATGTGTGTATTCACTCTTTATATGAGATGATCGGTACAAGGTTTTTGCAAAATCTTTGTTTAATTGAACTTTCTGCATGATAGAAATAAATCTTTTGGGGGAAATTTCTCCACTGGGTATAATTTTAAAAAATGGTAAACTATTGAATACTGAAAAAGTTAATATTTTCTATAAATAATCAGTTATTAAACTTCTATTAAGAAAGCATTGTAAAGGGCAATAACTCTTATGATGGTATTTTTCCCCATTGTTTATCAACCTATTATACAATGAAGAGTATGCCCCCTTCAATTGGAAGATAATCACAAAAATGCAAAAATAGGGTGGGGTCATTTAAAAATCTTCTCAAGAACCTCTGGGCCAGAAGAGCTGAAATTTTCAAGAAAGCTTCCTGACATAGTGCAGATTCAAGTTTGTAAACATCACAACCCTCAAGGGTAGGGTGGGGCCACAATAGGGCATCAAATTTTTACATACAAATTTATAGGGAAAATCTTTAGCATCTTCTCTAGTGGTTTTTACATTTTCAACTTCTTATCCAGAACCACTGGGCCAATTTCTACCAAACATGGCAAATAGCACCCTTGGGTGAAAGGCTTTCAAGTTTATTCAAATGAAGAGTATGCCCCCTTCAATTGGGAGATAATCGCAAAAATAGGGTGGGGTCATTTAAAAATCTTCTTCTCAAGAACCAGTGGTTCTTTGGGCCAGAAAAGTTTACATTTACATGAAAACTTCCTATCATAGTGCAGATTTAAGTTTGTTGACATTGCAGCCCCCGAGGATAGAGTGGGGCTACAATAAGGATAAGAATTTGACATGTAAATATATATAAGGAAAATCTTTAAACATGGGCCAAGGTGACTCCGGTGAGCGATGTGGCCCATGGGCCTCTTGTTCAACTTTGAACAATTCACATGAGAGTGGAGCTAACTTAATGTAATAAGTTACGACTCCCAAAAAACTTCATAAGAAATTGAAAGTTGCTCATTTTTTGTATATTTAGGGATACGACAGGCAAATATACTGTGATTTAGCTTTCATTTGCAATGACTTTATTTCCCAATAAACTGGTTCACAGTGATTAATTTTTGCAATCAAAATTATCTTAAACGATTACAAGGGACATTAAAGGACTGGTTGAGAAATATTTGCGCTGATGAGGTTCTCGTGAACTTCGTGAAAATTTCTCGCATGAGCGAATAAAAATTGGGGTGCAGTAACTTATCATTTTTAGAGGAAGCCCAGCATAGTGAAGAGTTTCTAAAAACTCCTGTGAGAGGAAGCCTAGCATAGTGAAGAGTTTCTAAAAACTCCTGTGAGAGGAAGCCCAGCATAGTGAAGAGTTTCTAAAAACTCCTGTGAGAGGAAGCCCAGCATAGTGAAGTGTTTCTAATTTTGTATTGCTTGTTGTAGAGCTTTATCCGGGAAGAAAACTCCAGTGAAGGTCCAACTAAAGACCTACCCCATCAAGTTCTACGACCCGCCCATCCCCCCAAATGATAACTCGTTCATCGGCATTCCAGTTTATGTCGACTTTAGTGCCATTGTGTATTTGCAGGAAGTCCAGCAAGGTTAGATTAATTGTTAAAAATTTGATAGCCGCTTTTGTGCTAGTTATTTAGCTCACCTGAGCCAGAGGCTTAAGTGAGCTTTTCTGATCAAAATTTGTCCGTTGTCTGTCGTTGTTGTAAACTTTTCACATTTTCATCGTCTCCAGAACCACTGGGTCAATTTCAACCAAACTTGGCACAAAACATCCTTGGGTGAAGGGCTTTCAAGTTTGTTCAAATGAAGGGCCATACCCCCTTCAAGAGGGAGATAATCACAAAAATGCACAATTAGGGTGGGGTCATTTAAAAATCTTCTTAAGAACCACTGGGCCAGAGGAGCTGACATTTACTTGAAAGCTTCCTGACATAGTGCAGATTCAAGTTTGTTCAAATCATGGCCCCCGGGGTAGGTTGGGGCCACAATAGGGGATCAAATTTTACATACAAATATATAGGGGAAATCTTTATAAATCTTCTCAAGAACCACTAATCCAGAAGAGCTGAGATTTACATGAAAGCTTCCTGACAAAGTGCAGATTCAAGTTTGTTGAAATCATGGCCCCCGGGGTAGGTTGGGGCCACAATAGGGGATCAAATTTTTACATGGGAATAAATAGAAAAAATCTTTTGAAGAACCATGGGCCAAAGAAGTTGACATTTACATGAAAGCTTTCTGACATAGTACTCTTGTATTGATATGCAAAGTATCACAATATGTATTGTATCATGTGCCAAGTATCGTGATGTGTATCAAATCGGCTAGAAAGGGTATCGTCTAGGGCTGTGCGGTGCACCGAAAATTTCGGTGCACTGCGATTCATACCATTCGATTCGATGCACCGATTACAAATTCCGGATTTCGGTTCGGTTTAGATTTTACTTACACCAAAACAACAAATATGGCGTCCGATCGAGTGATGTTGAAAACATTTGGATTTTTATGCAACAGAGATTTAAATCACTACTGTGTTGAGAGTTAGCATTTTCACCACTCATATACCAACAGAATAGATAAGATAAGATAAGATAAATTTATTCCAATTTTGGGCCCAGATGGCATAACAGTAAGACATTTTATAAATTAAGAAGGAAATTCAAAAAAGAAAGAAAGTTTACAACATTAACTATAGGTTACATAGACTGCAAACTGCGTGTGGATGCAGCATGTTGGGGAAACAAGTACAAACATATATGAATTGCTAATCATGTATATATACAAGTGGATGGACAGTATCAGTATTATACCAATATATGAATTATAAACTATAATGATTTTTGCAGTTTTAAAGCATCACTTCTTTTTCTGAAAGTTTGTACTAAATATTCGCTCAATTTGACAATTACTGGTTTGTCTTCATTAATCGTCAACCAAGTAAATTTGTCCTTATTTGTTAGATAAATAAAATTTTTGTTGAGCTTGTATATACCATTAAAAAACATATTTCTCTCTTCAACATAGAATGGACAATCAGTAAGGAAATGAAATTCATCTTCAACACAATTAAGGTTACATAATTCACATATTCTTTTGTTTCTTTCTAAAGAAATCTTATGGCCAGAATTGGTTTTTGTAAATTCATATCTTCCTCTTTCAATTCGAAGGTCATGTGCACTAATTCGAAATCTACATAGGGTTTTTCTTAATTCTAGGGATTCTAAAAATATATAACTTTCCATAGTAAAGTTTTCTTTATACGAAAAATATGTTGTGAGTTTTCCTGATTTCTGACCCTCTTCACGTCGTTTTGACCAGTAAAGTAAAAATTGTTTCCGTACCTGATTCTTCATTTGTTTTTTGAAAAATGAGAATTTGAGATTTTTACAATTGGGTACCAAAATGCCCATTTTTTCCTTAAAATAATTAACGTTTTTGTACCAACAATTTATATTATATGAATTCAGATTGATATTCTCTGTATAAGCACTGTATAACAGGGATTATTCTGGGCAATTCTCAAGTCTATGCCAATATAGTAAAATACTTTGGATTATAGAGCAGAACATAGGATATCTACCCAATTCAGAGATTATTGCAATATTAGAACTTCTTTTACCGGCACCCAGTAGATGTTTACAAAACTTAATATTCAGGTTTTCTACCTCCCAATTTTTAAAGATATCATATAAATCTCTGTCTTTTTCCAGCATGCGTGTTGAAAGTGTTCCCCATATCTCGCAGCCATACAAGGCGATGGGTTTTACCATATGGTCAAAAAGATGCAAAAATGTTTTAATTGGTGGAACGATAGATTTGATGTCTTTATAAAGTTTGAATGAGGCCTTAAGAGCTTTATTGTATAGATCAGATTTTGCTTCCCTGAATGAACCACAGGAGGATAATATTACTCCTAGATATTTATATCTGTTAGTACATTCAATACATATGTTACCGAACACAAAATTTTCTTTAATTAGGTGTCCGCTTTTATTAAAAATGACTACTTTTGTTTTATTGGTATTAATTTCTAAGCACCAATCATTGCAATATATTTCAAGTAAGTTTAGTTTGTTTTGTAGTCCATTTTGGTTTTCTGAAAGCAGTACAAGATCGTCCGCATATAGAAGAGAGGTGATTTTCTTTCCAGAAAGATTGACAGAGCCAATGGTTTCTTCATCCAGTAATTTAGAAAAATCGTTCAAAAATATTTTAAAAATATTTGGGCTTAAGACATCACTTTGTCGAACTCCTATCTCTGGTGTATATGGCAGGGTTAACTTGTTCCCTACTTTTATGAAAATATTGTTGTGCCTATACATACTACATAATATGTTGTAGAATAAACCATTGATATTTAATTGTAGGAGTTTTAGTTTAATGCCTTCATGAATGACGGTATCAAATGCCTTGTGAAAGTCTACAAAACATGCATAGAGTCGTTTATTGCCAGTGTTAATGTATTTGTCAATTAAACATTTAACTACAAATAAATGGTCTGATGTCCTGGATTTTTTTGAAAATCCTATTTGACTCTCGTGTATTATTTTGTTTTCAGTTAAGAATGTATCAAGCCTGCCGTTTAAAATGATATTAAAAAGTTTCGCTATGCTGTTATTTGTTTTTATGTCTTGTTCTAAAGAGAGAGAGAGGAGGGGGTGTATACTTCGTGTCAGCTTCTGTTTGGGATGCCATCGTTACACAAACACTACGTCCTCAGAAACCCTAGATAGAGAGAGAGAGAGAGAGAGAGAGAGAGAGAGGGGAGGGGGGAAGACTTGTGTCAGCTTCTGTTTGGGATACCACCATTACGCAAACACTACAGCTACAGAAACCCTACAGACAGCCCATATTGAGGGGTATCTTGACCATTCTTCATTTGGTTGTACATGTACACAGATCTACTTGGATTTATTCATTCTCTCGAAACATGGATATTTTACCTACTACACCCACGACCTCCCAGGACACGCCGGGTAATATTATATTTAGGAAATTATTTATATACGATATATAACAATTTAATTAGAAGTTTTAAAAAGCAAAGGTTTAGAAATGGGCTAAACCTGTCATTTGCAATACATAAATATGACCAAGTTTGAAGGTTTACGGGAAATAGAAATGCGGTATGCATGTAGGTAGAAATTTTAATTATTTTTTTTTGTGCACAAATCAAGACACTAAGCATAATTTGTAATAACCTGAGAAATTTCCTGTGTATATCATAAAAATATACACAACAACTGATCTCTTGGCCAGGTGAATTCCAGGTAAATAACATTGACCATGGATAAGCTCCGCCCACATTCAGTGATCCGTGGAGCAACCGTATGGTGTTTTTTTGGGGTCTTTAAGATCACCTGTTAATATTATATCACCTAAGTTTCCATATTTGTTTATTATGTCTTGTTCTATCTGCTCAAGTATATCAGTGTTTTGTTTTTTATTGAAACTTGAAGTTTTGGGAGATATATATGCTAAACATAAATAAATATCCTTATTAAAATGAAAAAACTCCTTTTTTAGTTTTAACCATTGATATTCTGTGCTCGTATTTGGTAATATTGCAATGCCTTTTCTAACACCTCTCTTCACTAAGATTCCTAATCCACCGAAAAATCTATGGTTTAATGATTTTCCCCTACAAATTGGGTAATACAAAAAATCTGTGATTTCAATACGAGTATCATATCCGATATGGGTTTCAGTTAGTAAGACTATGTCGTGATTGTTCACTTGATCAATGAATAGTTTCTCTGTTGATTTATTTATATAGTCTGAGATCATGCCTCCCACATTCCAGGTACAAATGTTCAAGCACTTTTCTATTCTACTCATTATAGAGTTTTGTGCAATTGTTGTTCAAAACGTTAGGATATAAGAAAAATGAAAAACGATATGAAAAAATATTGATAACAATAATCAGACGTAAGTTTAAATGGAAATTTAAATCTTATTGACTAGATAAAGTTGTGTATTTGCTCTGCTAACGCCAAGTTCCACCGTGGCCAGTTCTTTGGTAGGCACCTCTCCTTTCATGAGGACTTCCTGCGTATCCTTTCACATAGTGACTCCTGTAACCTTCATCCGAGTTCTTGTAGTATCCTTCGTGGCGATTTCTATAATCATCCTGGAAGTGATTCCTATAATCTTTGTGTCTTGGTCTGCGACTAGACATTTGTTCCTGTCTTCTGTGAGAAACGTTACAAATATTGTCTACTAGTCTCTTCATATTCGCTGCCAGGACAGCTGTTCCTTCTGCTGATAGATGAATGCCATCTGGTTCTATTAGTCTTGGTATGGGCCTACCCTGATCTGCTAAATTGCTGTTGTCACATAGATGGATGTTTTTTTACTTTTCTATAGTTGTGTTTCAGTACTGCATTTATAAGTTCGCCTTTGGCATTCCAATCCTCACTGTCTTTCCGTGGTGTCGCTAGGGAGATGACAATGTTGGTGTCTGGGAACTTTTCCATGGTTCTGTCAATTAGTGACGTCATCTTTTTAATACATCCATCTGCATCTAGAGACTTGATATCGTTTGTTAGTGAATGAAAAATTGTTACAACAGGTTTCTGCTCAGAATTGTAATTTTCTATTTTGTCAAGGGCATTTTCAATTTTGTATGCTGTTTCCTTTTGTGTTATGTACTGCTGCCATCTATGTGGTTCAATGTGTTTGATATTTGATGTTCCTATCAGTAGGAGAGGAATTTTTCCATTTCTTTGTGTTGTGTTTTTCTTCCCACTATTGTAAATGGCTGCTTGATCTGGTGAGATACTTCTGGTGCTGGTAGTTGGATTGGATATTTGTTCCATTGGGTTGACACCAGATTTTTCCGTTGTTGTCTTGTGGTTGCGTTCCGTTTTATTTCTGATCTCTGTGAAGCCGCCTGCGTTTGTGTCTATAATGCTGCCAGTCTGGAGTTTCGTTCTGTACAACTCCTCCTCTTTGTCATCAATCATCTTCTTAAAAGATCGAACTGTCCCTTCAAGTGACTGTATTTCACTGTTCTTGGATTCAATTCGTGCCGAGAGATGTTGTTCCTCTTTCTGAGCATTTTCACAAATCATGATAAACTTGGATCTCGTGATTTCATGTGCCTGCTTCTCTTCCTTGTACTTGTCTTCGAGATTTGATTTTTGATGTTTGAGAGATGACACTTTGCTTACAAGTTCGTTGTTTGACTTCTGAAGCATGCTCACTTTATCACCCAGCTGCTTTATTTCACGTTCGAGTTTTTGTTGATCTGGTGTAATCTGTTTCCATTCTCTTTTTCCACGTTGCTCTTTAATAGAGGTGAGTATGATGTTGATATCACTTATTGATTTTTGGAGTTGGGTTTCCTGCTGATGTTGGGTCTCCTTTAGCTTGTTGTCCATATCATTGAATCTTGCTGATATTTTGCTTGATAACTGATGGTAGATCTTGTCGGTCATACCTACTAGGCTACCTTCAAGTTTGTCCAATGTGTTTTCCTCCTGTTGATGTGAGTTTTTATCTTCGTCAGAATTTTCTGAGGTATTGGAATTTTCACTTGGTTTCTTTGGAAGTGTCTCTTCCATGTTGCCACTGAAATCTCCATTGTTATTGTTTGGGTCAATTTTTAGACCAAGTTTGTTTGCCAGTGATTTTAAGCATCGGAATATTTCAGTTATAAAACAGTCTTTGCAATTCCCTTGGATTTGTATCGTTCCGGTCGTTACAAAGAAAGTAACTTTGAATAAGATGTTCTCGGTATTTTCTTTCATGCGTACGTCGATATTTATTGCATTTACGGCGCACTGAAGTTCCCATTTTTCTGGTGTGTCATACCAATTCACTTCAAATTCTGACGATTTCCCTATACTTTCAAAAAAGATAATGTACAATGCCTGAATGTATGGGGAGATCATATGTCGTTCTACACGAAAGGCCGCCATCTTGGCCTCTTCAGCATATAGATGAGGGTTGATTTCTTCATAATCGGCTTTTTTAGCCTTAGCACCAGCTGGGGGGCGTAATGTGGGTGGAATACAATCATCCGGGTAGTCTTTTGTTAGTTCGAAGCATGATAGATCGATACAGTGTATGTTCTGTAGTATATTGGCAAAGATCATGATTGTGACAGAGAAAATTCGGGTTTTGCACGTGGGAAGAGTAATTTCAGAATATGGTCCGTAAGATCATTGCAGTTTATCTTTACATGACATATAGCATTTCTGTCAGTGGTGGAATGAAATCAACATCGTAGGTAATGAAACAGATTTGACAGTTAATATGAGAGAAGTAAATCAATAAAGGAGAGATTTTCAAAGACTCTCAATTGATAGAATTATTGAATTTTTGCACATCAATGAAAGCAATATCATATACATTTTAGATTCACTATAGATTTGTTTAATAATCCAAAACTTATATAGCACATTGATATAACAAATTTTGATAGACTGTCAGTGTTTTCTTTTTTCTATCAAAGTTATAAAATGTCATTATGAATAGATATGATGTTTACAAATGACGACAAATACAATGTAGTTATATAACTTGAATAAAATAAAATCAAATATGCTACTCATTGAAATTGTTAATTTTTGTGGTGTCAATAGATAAATTGGACCTAACATGAACCGAATCGAAAATAACCGAACCGTGCTGTTCTGAATCGAAACCGAACCGAATCAAGCTAACCCTGAATCGTCCCAGCCCTAGTATCGTCCCACCCCATAGTCTTTGTCTGTAAAAACTTCCAACTTTGGCCATAACTTTTGACTAGGGCTTTCATATTTCACATGACAGTTGTGTATTCCTTAATTGTGACAAGACATTTATTTCAGTACCAAACTTTATGATCTTCACCCTTGACTTTGGCCATACGGAAAGGGGGGGGGGGGGGGGGAGTGTTACACAACATTATTTTTTCATTTTCTTCAAATTTTTGCTTTTCATGGCTGAATGACATTGTGATTTGTAGATGAAGAATTCAAAGAGATGAGTGAAGAAATTCAGATGCGGTTCATCGACAGTGACCCTCACAAGTTTGAAGACATGGAATGGCAGCTAAATCAGGCGTGTATCGCATTCTTTCATTTGGACCAACAATGGTACAGAGCCAAAATTTTATCACTGGAACCCCACTGTGTAAAGGTAAGCGCAGAGGCTGGACATAAAGGTAATAAAGGTACGTGTCCGTTCATTACCTAGGCAGAGGCTGGACATAAAGGTAATAAGGTACGTGTCAGTTCATTACCTAGGCAGAGGCTGGACATAAAGGTAATAAGGTACGTGTCAGTTCATTACCTAGGCAGAGGCTGGACATAAAGGTAATAAAGGGACGTGTCAGTTCATTACCTAGGCAGAGGCTGGACATAAAAGTATGTGTCAGTTCATTACCTAGGCAGAGGCTGGACATAAGGTACGTGTCCGTTCATTACCTAGGCAGAGGCTGGACATAAAGGTAATAAAGGGACGTGTCAGTTCATTACCTAGGCAGAGGCTGGACATAAAGGTAATAAAGGGACGTGTCAGTTCATTACCTAGGCAGAGGCTGGACATAAAGGTACGTGTCAGTTCATTACCTAGGCAGAGGCTGGACATAAAGGTAATGAGGTACGTGTCAGTTCATTACCTAGGCAGAGGCTGGACATAAAGGTAATAAAGGGACGTGTCAGTTCATTACCTAGGCAGAGGCTGGACATAAAAGTACGTGTCAGTTCATTACCTAGGAACCTCAATGCATGGAACCTTGCTGGGGAAGCTTAAGCTGAACATGTTGATACTCTTAATGAAAATTGCCGAGGATTCAGATTAGGGCTATGCGGTGCACCGAAAATTTCGGTGCACCGCGATTTATATCATTCAATTCGATGCAACGATGATAAATTCCGGATTTCGGTTCGGTTTAGATTTTACTTAACACCAAAACAACAAATATGGCGTCCGAGTGATGTTGAAAACGTGGGTTTTTTATGCAACAGAGATTTAAATCACTACTGTGTTGAGAGTTAGCATTTTCACCACTCAGATACCAACAGAATATGGTCCGTAAGATCATTGCAGTTAATTTTTACATGACAATAAGCATTTCTGTCAGTGGTGGAGTGAAATCAACATCGTAGGTAATGACACAGATTTGACAGTTAATATAAGAGAAGTAAATCAATAAAGGAGAGATTTTCAAAGACTCTCAATTGATAGAATTGTTGAATTTTTGCATATCAATGAAAACAATATCATATACATTTTAGATTCACTATAGATTTGTTTAATAATCCAAAACTTATGCAACACATTAATATAACAAATTTTGATAGACTGTCGGTGTTTTCTTTTTTCTATCAAAGTTATAAAATGTCATTATGAATAGATATGATGTTTACAAATGACAACATATAGTTATATAACTTGAATAAAATCAAATCAAATATGCTACTCATTAAAATTGTTAATTTTTGTGGTGTCATTAGATAAATTGGACCTAACATGAACCGAATCGAAAATAACCGAATTGAAAATAACCGAACTGTGCTGTTCTGAATCGAAACCGAACCGAATCGAGCTAACCCTGAATCGTCCCAGCCCTAATTCAGATATTATTCAGTTATATTCATTCAATCTTTTAACATCAGATAGTATTCAGTTATCTTCATTCAATCTTTTAACATCAGATAGTATTCAGTTATTCATGCAATCCTTTAACAAGACAGACTAACATCTGTAAATAAACTTGCTCCGTAATACAGCTATTTTAAAGCATACCAGAGATGTTAATTTCAGACAGACTATCATCTGTAAGGAAACTCGCTCGGTAATACAACTATTTGAAGCATACCAGAGATGTTATTATACCCCCCAAACGAAGTTCTGAGGGAGGTATATAGGAATCACTCAGTCTGTCTGTCTGTCTGTGCCGATTCGTGTCTGGGCCATAACTTCTTTGTTCTTTGACCTAGGCATACCATATTTGGCACACAGGTGGATCACCATGAGACGATGTGTCGAGTACCTTCATGACCTTGACCTTAAGGTTAAAATTAAAGGTTTTTTACAATGGATTCGTGTCCGGGCCGTAACTTCTTTGTTCTTTGACATAGGCATAAAATATTTGACACATGAGTGTATCACCATGAGACGATGTGTCAGGTACCTTCATGACCTCCATATGACCTTGACCTCAAGGTTTTTTACAATGGATTCGTGTCAGGGCCATGACTTCTTCGTTCTTTGACATAGGCATACCATATTTGACACATGAGTGTATCACCATGAGACGATGTGCCGGGTACCTTTATGACCTCTATATGACCTTGAACTTGACCTCAAGGTCAAAATTGATTACAGGGTTTTGACATAGTCATACCATAAAACATGGGTGTATCACCATGAGACTATCTGTCATGTACATTCATGACCTCTTTATGACCTTGACCTTTGATCTCAAGGTCAAAATTATAGATTTATACCATGGATTTGTGTTCGGACTATATCTTCCATTTTCTTCTACAAGGGCATACTATATTTTTACACTCGGGAAAGAGGTAATTTATACCTATTAACAACACCCTTTGGGAGATTGGGGTAAGCAGGGGGTATTCTTAGTGAGCATTGCTCACAGTACCTCTTGTTAATTTCAGGTGAAGTTTGTGGACTTTGGGAACTGTGAGAGAGTGTCCTATGACAAGATCCGAGCTGATGTGGAAGACTTCATGTACCTCCCACCGCAATGTTTCGAGTGTGTACTGCATAATACAATCCCAGTAAGTCCGATCACTAATACAGACTGTAAAAGTGGTTATTTAGCCTGGGGATTAAATACGTGTTTTTCCACGTCCAACATTACGTGTGGAGGGGAAAAATACACAGTAGCTGATTATCATATATTATTATATTATATAAAATATTTATAACTATATGCTTGGGGGAAACTTACACGCTTATTACACGACTGCGTAATTGGTGTATATTTCCCACACACATCACTAACCACTTTTATAGTACATTAAATGTGAAATTCTAATGTAAGAAATGTCACCCAACGATGTTAAGTTTTTGACTTAGCACTGATGTGTTATGTTTAAACAAATACCCAGCGTAGTTATGTTTTGACTTATGACTTAATTAGCACATAGTTATGTTTTAGCTTCTCTTGAATACTCACTGAAATATTGTACACTTGTTTTTCTTCACATTTTAGAAATTCTTGAAACATTCGCAATTTTAGTACAGATATGGTAATTTTACCTGTGCAATAATTTTGTTAATGCGAAGATGTATGAATAGACTTGTTCATACAGTAGATATGTATGTCTCCCCTCTCTCAGGGGGAGACATTTTTTTTGTACTTTCTGTCCGTCTGTTTGTCACAGAATCTTGTGAATGCTTCTCTTCCATATTTATGACTTATTGGATAGACTTGAAACTTTGCACAATGCTTCATTGCCATTTGTAGATGTGTGTATTGTCAGGACAGGAGGATTCAATTATTTTTCTAAAAGTTATAGTGGATCTAAAAGAGGTGGAGGATGTAAAATAGCTTATGAACATTTCTCCTATATGGCTTATTGGATAGATTTGAAACTTTGTACAATGCTTCATTGCCATTTGATTGGGACAGGAGTATCTAAATATAGACTTGGAATTTTGTACAATATTTCAATGCCATTTGCAGATGTGCATATTGTAGGAACAGGAGGATCCAATTGTTATCCTTAAAGTTATAGTGGATTTGAGGGTGGAGGGTGTAAAATAGTTGGTGAACACTTCTCCTATGTGGTTATGGGAGTTCATAATGTCTATGTTCCTGCTCATGCTTTCTCCTCCATACCATGCAGTACATTAAGGGGAGGGGGTTTCATTTAGAGCACTTCCTTGGGGATACATTTGTTTTTCATCAAAACAATCTCTGATTTATTGTGTTTCTAATCTAGTGAAAGCAAATAGATGTCTGTTTACAGCCTGTCTTCGGTTTTAATTGTTATGATAAACAAGTCATAGTCGTAACTATGTTTGCATAGTCCATATACATATTCTCAATGATTTTAATGCTTTGAAATAAACAATATGGCAACTGCTACTAAACGTAAGGAAATAACAATTATGAATAGTACTCCCCCATAGAAAACTCGATGGAACCAGAAATTCAGAGAAAATTGTACAAGTAAATATCTATTCATTTCAAAGTAAGAAAAGGGGATTTGTATGCTAAGTGCACAATCTGTTTGACGGACTTCATCGTTTCTTACAGTGGGGAAAATGACATTGAAAACATCTCTGCACTATCAAACACCAACAAGCTTGTGTGAATTCATCTATAAAAATCTGATCCGCCTCTCTACAATACTCATTGAATGTAACATACCGATTAGCTGATCACACAATTCATTTTTTCCCCAAGATGTCTCCATGCAGACACTGATATTGCAAAAAAAAATGCAGTTCTGGATGCAACAAAACTACTTTTATTAGCCGAGTTGTGTAGCAAATCTCGGCTTTTAAATTGGCGAAGGATGGGCAGTCATCCACAATTAGCTTGTCCGGTCTCTAACTTTCATACTTTTTGGTGCATCTTTGTGAGACTTATATAACATGACCACATCCAAAAGAGGAAGGTTCCTATTTATTTTGAGGTCATAAGGTCAAAGTCACTATGTCACAAAATGCCATAGATTTGAGCTTGTCCGGTCTCTAACTTTCATAATACTTGGTGCGTCTTTGTCAGACTTGCATATTTTGATCACATCTAAAAGAGGAAGGTTAGTATTTATGTTGAGGTCAAAGGTCAAGGTCTCTTTTTCACTATAAACTGTAGATTTGAGCTTGCCTCTAACTTTTATACATGTACTTGCTGGTGCATGTTTATCAGACTTCCAAATCCTGATGACATTCAAGATTCATGTTGCTTTTGAAATCCAAAGGTCAAGGTCATTATCACACTAAATACCTATTGCGGCCATTCAAAGCTTCATACTTATAAACTATATTAAATATGTGCATGTTTTTACTTTGTGAATGCAAGTGTGCATAATTTTCTAAACTGCAACTTGGCCATACGCATCTTTGATGCCTTTTAGCGATTTTTGGAATTGAAATGTCAAAAGATATCAATATACATATAATAAATGACGAAAAACATATGGTCGTAGGTTTAGTAGGAAAAGCTTACATTATGTCCACAGACATGATGCTGATATGAAGTTGTATCTGATCAAAACTTTCAAAAGTTGTGTCTTTTATCTGTTGCAGATATATAGACAGAAAATCAACAGGAGAAAACAATTGCTTGACCTTCTGCAGTTGTAAATGTTTGATGATAGTATGATTATAAATAAGTATATAAGTTCATGAAATTTGGGCATGAAATATGCTTCAAATTTTGCTCAAGTTACTATTTATTCATTTTAAAAAAATTCCCTCAGATCCAGAGTTTGAAACTAACTTGAAAACTTTTGTAGCCATGTGGGCCACTGAACCTTGCATTTATAGGGGCCCACATCAAAATTTAGTCGCCCACTGACTAGAACACCTTTTATTTGAAAAGTATTTTCATGTTTTGTTATGCTGTTTGGTTTATACGACATGCAACCGGCAACAAACAATCGGGACCCTGTGACATTTAATGGTATTACAGAAAAGAGTATCACAGTGAATACGATAAGACAACAAGATAACGGAAGTTTGAAATCATGGAAGACCAACCGACCATGACACCCTATGCCCCATGCATGCGACGAGCATGTTTCCCAGCCTTTTTTCCCGAAGAAGTATCAAGTGTTAACTCACAATACGAATAAGTCACATCCGCTTCTGTGTTTTCTAGCCACAGTCGGTTGGTCTTCCATGATTCCAACAACTTCTGTTGTTTTTTTTTGTCTTATCGTAATCACCCTGATACTCATTTCTGTCTATATTTTTTATTTCTTGGGTTCACTGACCCCATTTATAAATCGCCACATTGTCAGTAATTCAAAATTATTTGGACGCTTTGCAGAGAAGTGATTCTAAAAGTTAATCATGAAGCGCATTGCAGATCACAAACTTTCTAAAGAAAAAAAAACAAAATGATCTGACAAAATTGAAAAGCAAATATTTATTTCATAAATTTTATAATCGCCATGTGGGCAACTTGGACCATAATTTTGATTCGCCCACTTGGAAATTTAGCAGCAAATGGTGAGTGGGTGACTGTTAATTTCAAACCCTGAGATCCCTCCCTTACTACTTTCCATTTCATAATTGTTGACAGCTCTGATAGACAGTGTTTTTGAGTTGATATAGTCCTATACATATAATATATAGCTTGTGAGGCCATTTTTGACTTTTTGATATTCATCTACTGGTGCATGCATGGCAACAGATATTCAGAAGTTAGAAAAGAAACACAAATCTGGGGAATATATTTCTCACTCCGGACTACAAGTTGTTGTACAGTATTGATTTAACATAGGCGCGTTAGAGACATGATAAAAACAAGCTGATAGTGGGCTGTTAGTGAGCAGTGTAGTCAGCAGACCTATTGTTAGAGACGGGATAAAAACAAGCTATTGTGGGCTGTTAGTGAGTAGTGTAGTCAGCAGACCTATTGTTAGAGACGTGATAAAAACAAACTATTGTGGGCTGTTAGTGAGTAGTGTGGGCTATTAGTGAGTAGTGTAGTCAGCAGACCTATTGTTAGAGACGGGATAAAAACAAGCTATTGTGGGCTGTTAGTGAGCAGTGTAGTCAGCAGACCTATTGTTAGAGACGTGATAAAAACAAACTATTGTGGGCTATTAGTGAGTAGTGTAGTCAGCAGACCTATTGTTAGAGACGGGATAAAAACAAACTATTGTGGGCTGTTAGTGAGTAGTGTAGTCAGCAGACCTATTGTTAGAGACGGGATAAAAACAAGCTGATAGTGGGCTGTTAGTGAGTAGTGTAGTCAGCAGACCTATTGTTAGAGACAGGATAAAAACAAACTATTGTGGGCTGTTAGTATAGTGTAGTCAGCAGACCTATTGTTAGAGACGGGATGGACTCCAGCTCAGTATGGACTTGTGTGAGCTGTGTAGTCCGCGGACCTATTGTTCAGGTTGTAAGTTTATACTTGTTTTGATATTTTTCAGAACACTGAGAGTGGCAAATGGCCGAAGGGGACACTTGATTATTTGCATAAAATGTGTGTCACGAAGCCATGTGTTATTGATGTTGTGGTAAGTTAAATGTGTGTGATGATGTCATGTGTTATTGATGTTGTGGTAAGTTAAATGTGTCTGATGATGTCATGTGTTATTGATGTTGTGGTAAGTTAAATGTGTGTCACGAAGCCGTGTGTTATTGATGTTGTGGTAAGTTAAATGCGTGTGATGAAGTCATGAGTTATTGATGTTTTGGTAAGTTAAATGTGTGTGATGATGTCATGAGTTATTGATGTTGTGGTAAGTTAAATGTGTGTGACAAAGTCATGAGTTATTGATGTTGTGGTAGGTTAAATGTGTGTGACAAAGTCATGAGTTATTGATGTTGTGGTAAGTTAAATGTGTGTGACTAAGATATATTTAAGCCTGCATGGCTAAAATAAATTGATTTATAGTCAAGTCTATAAAATGATAAATGTTTCATACAAACCATGAAATATTTGATTTGTTACTCAGTACTTACAAAGTGTTTGAAAACGAGTATAAACAGCACAAGTCTAGGACAGGTGCTTGAGTACTGGATTTGTTTTATACAGTATAATTTGTCCAAACCGGCCTCTGAGTACTCCGGCGCTCTGTCAATTCCGGCCACAAAATATAGTCCCTAACATTTCTTTAACAAATCCTTTATTAATAATTCCCTGTACTCCGGATACTGCGTATTCTGTATATCGGCCGGCTTACACAGTCCCAACTGCTATCAATTAACTTTAATTATCCTGTGTAAACCGGCCCCTCGATGATACACCACCCTAATTGTTGCGGTCAATGGTATTCGGTGTACACAAGGTCCCAACTGCTCGTAATTAGCTCTAATTATCGCATTTAAACCAGCCACCCCACGATGACCAACCTGTCGGTATTCGGTCGATCACACGCGGTGTACACAAAGGGTGTCTCAAGGGAAGCCACATGTAAGTAAAAGAGTGCAACTGGAGATGAGTCGCGATCATTTTAAAATAAAACCTGATTTTTCAATTATGACAGCACCATGCACGAGGTAATGGCACCCTCCCCCTAACGACAGAGACGAGAACTGACATTTAAAGACAAAGTTCAATTAATCGATGAATTCGATATATTCTTGGAATAAAACAAAATCGGCAACAATCCCGTTATGTTTTCCAAAAGCAGGGTTTCCCCTTGTGGACTTCTCGGAGCTCTACGGCGAGTCAGACAGTGATGATATGCAGTTAGTTAGCACAACTCGCCATGTCCAGTCGATCACTTGGCATTACATTAGTTTCCGTTTCACAAATTGAGACAGTTGAAAGCGAGACATTTACAATGAAAGCTGGGAAAGACAAATTTTAAATGAACACAACACAAACTTGACGAACGTACATAATTTAGCACTTGATAACGGCGATGAAGTAGACGAAATCGACAATTTACCAACAGAAAATTGCGCGAATAATTCCCAGATTTTAAACTGTTTAATAAAAATTGAAATTTTTTCAAATGAGCTCGACAATAAAACACTGACATTTATATTTTTACATTTTGAATTCTTTTGTGATATATTAAAACGTTAGCAATCATTACACACGTATGCATAGATAGTGAATACAAGGGAAACAACTCTCATTCTTGTCAACATTCTGCACTCCGGACTCTGTGCAAACCGGCCAATTTCTTTGGAACCACACATAGCCGGTTTAGACAGATTATACTGTATATATATTTTTTGGTGATGCTTGAATTCTGAATGTGTTCAGCTCAAATTAAGATCGTGTTGGTTCTCCTTTAATGTCCATTGCTAATATTTCTATACATATGGTATACAGAAGGTAGAATTTCTGTACTTTTTGTAAACCTATCAAGTGTTTCTTCATTAACAAGAAAGCATAATGTGACCTTTGACCTGTGGAAAAATGAATCGACTTGGTGTTTACAACAAAACTGGGAAGTATTGCTGGGTCAAAGCGTTTAAGGACATGTGCAATGTTTCTCAGTCAGGTGTAATAGGTGAGATATTTCACATATAATTCACTTGCATTCTATCTCATTTCTACATAACATTTTGGGGTATATTTCCATGTCTGTGTTTTAAGAGTTAGCATATTTTGATAGTTCCTGTTTGTGGCCAGTAAAAATGTAAAGTCAGCTCTTCTGTATTACAGTAAGGTTATTGTATAGGTGGACATTACTGTAGCAAAGAAGGAGAGTAAAGTCTTCGAAACAATCGGGTATTGAACCCGGGGCCCTTTTATCACTAGATATGTGATTTAACCACTGAGCTACCCAGGCTGATATATATACAAAATATGGTAATATTACT
>NC_079166.1:17241085-17255962 GCF_947568905.1 Ostrea edulis
ACAGGAATGAGATGCCTTGTATCTATTACAGGAATGAGATGATGTGTTTAATACAGGGATCTTGTATCTATTACAGGAATGAAATGCCTGTCTATTACAGGGATCTTGTATCTATTACAGGAATGAGATGCCTTGTATCTATTACAGAAATGAGATGCCTTGTATCTATTACAGGAATGAGATGCTGTGTTTAATACAGGGATCTTGTGTCTATTACAGGAATGAGATGCCTTGTGTCTATTACAGGAATGAGATGCCTTGTGTCTATTACAGGAATGAGATGTACCTTGTAACTATTACAGGAATGAGATGCCTTGTGTCTATTTCAGGGATGATGTGCTGTGCTCAGTACGGTTTTGACCACTGCTGGTACCGAGGTCTAGTCATTACATCCCCCGATCACCAGAGTCAGGTCCTAGTCCTGTATGTAGACTTTGGAACATCTGAGGTGGTTATGTTAGACAGGTGAGTGGTTACGTTAGACAGGTGAGTGGTTATGTTAGACAGGTGAGTGGTTATGTCAGACAGGTGAGTGGTTACATTAGACAGGTGAGTGGTTATATCAGACAGGTGAGTGTTTATGTTAGACAGGTGAGTGGTTATGTCAGACAGGTGAGTGGTTATGTTAGACAGGTGAGTGGTTATGTTAGACAGGTGAGTGGTTATGTCAGACAGGTGAGTGGTTACGTTAGACAGGTGAGTGGTTATGTCAGACAGGTGAGTGGTTATGTCAGACAGGTAAGTGGTATATATGTTTTATAAACATCTCTTGTTTAACCATATTTTTATTGTTATTCTCCTGTCTGTCATTCCGTAATTCTGTCTGGAACTTTAACTTTGTGAATAACTTTTGAACAGTAAGTGATAGAAATTTGATATTTCACATGAGTATTCCTTGTAACTAAACCTTTCCGTGGGTACCAACATTTTTACCCTGTGACCTTGACATTGGAGTTTGACCTACTTTTTGAAAACTTTAACCTTGCTAATAACTTTTGAACAGTAAGTGATGGAGCTTTGATATTTCACATGAGTATTTCTTGTGACAAGACCTTTCGATTGGTACTAAACCTTTTGACCTTGACATTTGACCTACTTTTTAAAAAATTGACGTTGGTCATAACTTCTAAATGGTAAGTATCAGAGCTTTCATATTGTACATGAGCATTTCTTGTGACAAGATCTTTCTACTGCTAACAAGATATCTGTCCTTGTGACCTTGGCCATCTTCGAAATTGGCCATTATGGGGGGGCATTTGTGTTTCACAAACACATCTTGTTATTGATAATTTTCAACATTTCAATTGTTTTTCTTGACCAATCGGTGATTGACTTTCAAGAGCTTGAGATCAAAAAAATTTGTATGTAACTACACCAAACATTTTTAGAAGGTTTTCAAAAATGATACCAATTGCAAGCCTTTGTGGGTTACTTTTACGTTAAAAGGAACAAAAAACACTCGTCTATAAAAAAAAAATCCTTAGTTCGATTCTTGCATAGAATCAACGTCCATATACACTTGCGTATTTACGTTAGTTAATGACGATAAACCAGAAATGACGATGCCTAAAGAAGATATGATGTAATATTGACTAAATGCAGAATATACACAGACATGGAAGAACTCGGAAAATCCTTGAGTTGTTTTTGTATTAAAATAATCAAAAATAGAAAACGGGAAATTCAGAAAATTTTCAAAAAACTCAAAACAACTGAAAATTCTCAATAAATTGTATTTTGGATTGATATCACAGAATTATTGCATTTTTACACTCTTCTTGAATGTTGGCTAGAACAGGCAGATTGAGTTGGAGATCATGGGTGTCATACACAAATTGAAACATGCATGTAGTATTATGATGTTTCATACCTAAAACACAAACCAAAGCAATTGCTATTAATGTACAATTCATTAAATAGCACCTTGGGACATTAATTGTTACAGCTATACTTTGGGGGGGAGGGGGGGGGAATTGTGCTCTATTTTAACTGTGTGTATAATTGAGAGGTACATGTATAGGAATTCATTGAAAATGGCTGTGCTTTTTATGATTTTGATTAATGATGCTTATCCATTGTATACAAGAATTCATTACTGTTTTTTAGTAACATTCATTCCTCCAATATCTATATCCATAGAAAACTATAAGTACTGATTGTAAATAGAGATACTGACCTATCCTACATGTGACATCTTCAATCCCTTGTTTTTGTCTCCTGCAGGGTGAGGTCGCTACCCTCGGAGTTTCACAGCCTCCCCGCCCAGGCTCAGAGACTGGTTTTGTCTGGCATCAGTCATCCCCCCCAGGATTCATCATGGAGTCGACAAGCACAGGAGGAGATGCTGAGGGTCACTGGGGCAAAGGTCGTTCAGTGCTGCGTAAAGGTCAGATGGCAAGATCATGTCTAAAAGAAAAATGAATGATGCAGAAAAACTAGGTTTACATATGAACATTATCTAACCCTGGGGGACTGTCAAAAAATGTTCCTGCATTTTGTCCATCTAACATTCTGTAAAACATGTTCTTGGAGAATGCATCTTGGGATAGCCATGGTTGATTTTATTCTCTACTCGTTGCCCATGGGCAGTAAAAGTATAGTCAGGGGTGTGAATTTTCCTCTTTTCAGAGGAAATCCTCTGATTTGCTAAATTTTTGAAAAAATGAAACACTATGGATTTGATCTAAAGTGGCAGAAAATGATATTTGCCAGGTAGGGTGAGGTGTTTTCCTCCCATTTTGACCAGTTTTCCTCCGATTTCTGTGGAATTCAGTCGCATCCCTGATAGTACAAAGAGTATTTCATGGTGTAGAAAATGAAAAGAAATTCCTGTATGCCTGTTGTAATTCTTGTATGTGTAAGCCTGGTTTATTTTGTATAATTTGATTATTAACAACATGCTCCAGATTTTGATTTCATGTTTTGACACAGATATACTCTTTTGATAAATCCTAGTGAAAGAAAAGTTTTTCAGTAACAAATTTTGAGATATTTGTGGTTTTTAGATATCCAAGCTGAGAACTGAGTTTAAAGAAAATCACTTGATAAATCCTAGTGAAAGAAAAGGTTTTCAGTAATAAATTTTGAGATATTTTGGGTTATAGATATCCAAGCTGAGAAATGGAATGTAATTGATTTGACTGGTCAGGAACTTTAATGCCCCTCCCCGAGAGATTGAAGATTTAGATCATATTGTTTTTATATGCACTTCTTTAGATGGTACAGCGATGTGTGTACATTCGTTTTCTGTTTTCATTTCTCCGTCTTATATTAAGCTGATACTCTCAGTATAGCTTCTTTGTAGGTCACTTGGGATCATGTGTAGCTTCCTTGGATCATTTTATAATTTTGATCCATTTTGTCCTCCTTTGCAGGAGTTTTGCTACATGTATATATAGTGTTATATGGAGATTACATGATTTGTCTGTCTCCTCCCAGTTTTCAAGTGAGGGGCTTATTGCCCCTCACTTATTGCCTTCACTTATTGCCCCTCACTTATTGCCTTCACTTATTGCCCCTCATTTATTGCCTTCACTTATTGTCCCTCATTTATTGCCTTCACTTATTGCCCCTCACTTATTGTCCCTCACTTTTTGCTATTAATTAATTTTGGGTCAAATTTTCGTTTCTAGATTATATCTCTGAAAGTCTTTGAAGCTTTTGTAATTGAATTTCATATAATAACTCCCTTTGACTTGAAATAGCCCCCCCCCCCCCCCCCCCCCCCCCCCCCCCCCCCCCCCTTGTTGTGTAGAGTTTGTATGGGTATTGAAGAGATGAATGTAGCAAGGATTTAGTTTTCTTCGATTTCTGAGAAAATGACAGGTTGTTGAACTTAGTTTTGAGGAAATTTTACTAAGTGTCCATCTAACTTGTCTCGCAGTTTTCAAATTAAGACCTTTGTGAAGACATTGAAGCATTTTGTCAAAATAATGCATATTGGAAGGATTTCTGTTCCCAACGTTTTTGTCACCCGCCGCAACACGGAAGGGGACATAGAAATACTGGTGTCTGTCCGTCCGTCCGTCCCTCACACTTGAATTTGTGGATGCAACTCCTCGGAAACCACTCAACGAATTTTGTTCAAATTTTGTAGGATTGTTAGTCCCCATATGTAGTTGAATCTACAAATTTTTTTTACAGAAGTTATGAAACTTTTGTGCTTCAACTGTTTTTTTTTTTTTTGGGGGGGGGGGGGGAGCATATAGTTACGCATAGCAATCTTGTAAGTTCAGTTCTTTTTTATGTTTGAAAAAATTGCAGGTTGTGTGATCAAACAGTGTTTGGTTTGTCTATCTGCCTCCTGTTACATAAGCTAATATTTTAACTGGGCCAGAGAGCTGAGATTTACATGAAAGCTTCCTGACATAATGCAGATTCATATTTGCTAAAACCATGGCCCCAGGGGGTAGGATGGGGCCACAATAGGGGATCAAAGTTTTACATGCAAATATATAGGGAAAATCCTTAAAAATCTTCTTCTCAAGAACCACTGGACTAGCAAAGTACAAATTTACATGAAAGCTTCCTGACATTGTGCAGATTCAAGTTTGTAAAAATCATGCTCCCTGGAGGTAGGTTGGGGCCATAATAGGGACCAAAGTTTTACATGCAAAAAAAATGTACGGAAAATCTTAAGATATGGGCCAAGGTGACTCAGGTGAGCGATGTGGCCCATGGGCCTCTTGTCTCAGAGAACTACAGTTCTGCAGCTATGTGAATTCATGTTCAGTTATGTTGGAACCCTTTGAAATTTTTCATGGGAATAAAGATTGAGAAAAAAATGTTTAAAAATCACAACAGTAAGCTGAACAACAGCAGGGCCAAGGTGACTCAGGTGAGCGATGTGACCCAAGGAGACTCAGGTGAGCAATGTGACCCAAGGTGACTCAGGTGAGCGATGTGACTCAGGTGAGTGATGTGACCCAAGGTGACTCAGGTGAGCAATGTGACCCAAGGTGACTCAGGTGAGTGATGTGACCCAAGGTGACTCAGGTGAGCAATGTGACCCAAGGTGACTCAGGTGAGCGATGTGACCCTTGGGCATTTATGAGTAAATACATGGCAACTGTGAGCATAATTATGCAGGGGTAGGAATGTTACTGTCTGCATCTGTCTGTTTTAGAGACTAGATCCCTTACAGGGAGAGTTGTTTTCTACTGAGGGAGATTGGACCAATGCTCGACTTGTCTACCAACAACTGATTGATGATGGTGTTCTACACTTCCAAGAAGATTCAGATTTGTGAGTGAACTTCGCTGTATATAACTGTCATGTCGTACGGAACTTCGCTGTATATAACTGTCATATTGTACAGAACTTCGCTGTATATAACTGTCATGTGATGTCGTAGAGAACTTCGCTGTATATAACTGTCCTGTTAGTCGTACGGAACTTCGCTGTATATAACTGTCGTGTTATGTTGTACAGAACTTCGCTGTATATAACTGTCATGTCGTACAGAACTTCGCTGTATATAACTGTTATGTTGTACGGAACTTCGCTGTATATAACTGTCCTGTTAGTCGTACAGAACTTCGCTGTATATAACTGTCCTGTTATGTTGTACAGAACTTCGCTGTATATAACTGTCATGTGATGTCGTAGAGAACTTCGCTGTATATAACTGTCCTGTCATGTCATACAGAACTTCGCTGTATATAACTGTCCTGTTAGTCGTACAGAACTTCGCTGTATATAACTGTCCTGTTATGTCGTACAGAACTTCGCTGTATATAACTGTCATGTGATGTCGTAGAGAACTTCGCTGTATATAACTGTCCTGTTAGTCGTACAGAACTTCGCTGTATATAACTGTCATGTCGTACAGAACTTCGCTGTATATAACTGTCATGTCGTACAGAACTTCGCTGTATATAACTGTCATGTCGTACAGAACTTCGCTGTATATAACTGTCATGTCGTACAGAACTTCGCTGTATATAACTGTCATGTCGTACAGAACTTCGCTGTATATAACTGTCATGTCGTACAGAACTTCGCTGTATATAACTGTCATGTCGTACAGAACTTCGCTGTATATAACTGTCATGTCGTACAGAACTTCGCTGTATATAACTGTCATGTGATGTCGTAGAGAACTTCGCTGTATATAACTGTCCTGTTAGTCGTACAGAACTTCGCTGTATATAACTGTCATGTCGTACAGAACTTCGCTGTATATAACTGTCATGTCGTACAGAACTTCGCTGTATATAACTGTCATGTCGTACAGAACTTCGCTGTATATAACTGTCATGTCGTACAGAACTTCGCTGTATATAACTGTCATGTGATGTCGTAGAGAACTTCGCTGTATATAACTGTCCTGTCATGTCGTACGGAACTTCGCTGTATATAACTGTCCTGTTAGTCGTACAGAACTTCGCTGTATATAACTGTCCTGTCATGTTGTACGGAACTTCGCTGTATATAACTGTCCTGTTAGTCGTACAGAACTTCGCTGTATATAACTGTCATGTGATGTCGTACAGAACTTCGCTGTATATAACTGTCATGTGATGTCGTAGAGAACTTCGCTGTATATAACTGTCCTGTTAGTCGTACAGAACTTCGCTGTATATAACTGTCATGTCGTACAGAACTTCGCTGTATATAACTGTCATGTCGTACAGAACTTCGCTGTATATAACTGTCATGTCGTACAGAACTTCGCTGTATATAACTGTCATGTCGTACAGAACTTCGCTGTATATAACTGTCATGTGATGTCGTAGAGAACTTCGCTGTATATAACTGTCCTGTTAGTCGTACAGAACTTCGCTGTATATAACTGTCATGTCGTACAGAACTTCGCTGTATATAACTGTCATGTCGTACAGAACTTCGCTGTATATAACTGTCATGTCGTACAGAACTTCGCTGTATATAACTGTCATGTGATGTCGTAGAGAACTTCGCTGTATATAACTGTCCTGTCATGTCGTACGGAACTTCGCTGTATATAACTGTCCTGTTAGTCGTACAGAACTTCGCTGTATATAACTGTCCTGTTATGTTGTACAGAACTTCGCTGTATATAACTGTCATGTGATGTCGTAGAGAACTTCGCTGTATATAACTGTCCTGTTAGTCGTACAGAACTTCGCTGTATATAACTGTCATGTCGTACAGAACTTCGCTGTATATAACTGTCATGTCGTACAGAACTTCGCTGTATATAACTGTCATGTGATGTCGTAGAGAACTTCGCTGTATATAACTGTCCTGTTAGTCGTACGGAACTTCGCTGTATATAACTGTCGTGTTAGTCGTACGGAACTAACCTGAACGAAAGACATTTTGTTCTTTGGACAACTCTAATAATGCACACCCTGTATAACGAGCAAGATTCTCTCACTTTATGTTAAAGTTTTCAAATTTAGGACATAAATTACATTATACGTTAAAGAAATGACTTGGTGATTCAAATATCAAACATTGATCTTGAGTTGTTTTTTTTAATGCAGTATTTGCATTAGCAGTCAAAAAAGAAAAATTTCATAAACTTGTTTGTGAATCTTGTTCAAGTTCTATTGTACCCGTGCATTCGGACATTTTTTAATCACATTTTGGTTTATACTCCAGAAAGCATCTAACAAATTCCGTTGAATTGATGAATACTATGACTGTCGGATGATTATTGTAAGGAAACAAATCGGTAAATCTTCACATTTTTTTCCCCATAGTACTTTCCTTCCTGGGTAGACAGGTAAGCGGGATATGTGTCCACGGTGGTGATTGGTCCATGCACTGAATATATCCTCCTATAATTAACACCATATAATCTTTGCTCTGCTTTTTCTGTGTACGCTTGCTAGTGTAGACAATGTATGCTGAGAAAAATTATATTGCCTCTCTTTCTCAACTGGAAAAATCTACATTGTCAAAATTATATCCTCCCTTTCTAAACAGGGCAATTCTACATTATTAAATAAAGTAGTAAACAAAAGTTTGAAATGGAAAATTATCATTTTTCAATGCATCTTTAATGAATATGCAATGGGGTAAATATTTCAGATATTCAGGAAATTATGGGACAGTTGGGGGAAAATTGGTGTATTCAATTTACTGATTCCCACCCCTGATTGTAGATGTTGAACTTTGCTCTGTGCTTGTAGACAAAGTTACCATTTGTAGCAGCAGTGAATGATATAAAATGCTTGTAGACAATTTATTTATTATTCCTAATGTTAGTAAATGATAAAATGCTTGTAGACAAAGTTACCATTTGTAGCAGCAGTGAATGATATAAAATGCTTGTAGACAATTAATTTATTATTCCTAATGTTAATGAATGATAAAATGCTTGTAGACAAAATTTACATTCCAAACAGCAGTACATGAGAAGATGAACTGAAGCTAAAAACTACCAAATACACCCATGTCAATCATTCCAGGATTTTCGTTTTGTCCAGTGACACTTTCATTACTGTAGTTTTGAAATTTGTATCGAGTTTTGTTGAGAAATCCTTATGAGTAGAATTGTGAATGTTAAAACTGGACATGTTGTCCATGAACAGGATCGAGATGTTAGTTTTCACAGATTTTCAGGGGAGGTAACTCCCATGCCCATAAATTCACACAATGACCAGAATCCTCACACAATGAGGACATATTTGTAATTGAGGGTCTCCTATACTGTGATTTTACCAGGTATCCAAAATTTAATGTCAATAATATTTAGACCCGTGTCATTCGACAGGATGTGTATTGTGGTACAGCGATGTCTGTTCTTCCATCAGGTTTTCTGTTTCTACTTTCATTTCTCTGTCACATAACAAGCTGAAACTTACTGAGTACATGGCTTGTTTGTGGGTCACTCTAGATCATGTTTCAATTTAGATCCATTTCAACCTCTCTTGCTGGAGTTTTGCCCCTTATATTTGAAATTTGATTGGGATATGTGATTTGTCTATCTTAACTCCTCCCACAGTTTTTAAGTGAGGATCTTCTCATTTTACAGAATGTTTTTATGGGTATTGAAGATGTGCATGTGGCAAGGATTTTGATTTTCTTCAAATGTTGAGAAAATTTGATCTATACAACTCAAATTCATCAACAACCTAGTTATTGTGATGGTGAATGAAGAAGAAAATTTAGTTGGAATGCTTCAGACCCGAGTTGAATGAAGAGGAAATGTGGCCTATACTTGACTAAAAAAAAATTTTAAATCAAATGAAAAAAAAAAATGAATTTTCGATTTTGAATCTCTCTCTCTCTCTCTCTCTCTCTCTCTCTGTGGAAATTCACTATGGAAATCAGATAGAAAAGCGGTCTATTACATGTAATTGGATATAAGGAGAAAAACCAAGTTATTTGAGATTTTTTTGTTAATTGAAAGGGGGGGGGACGCAAATTCTTTGAGCTAGTTTTGATTATAGGGAAGAGAGGGGAAAAAACAAGTTCTTTTGAGATAACTGTTCTTGAAAGGGGAAAAAATATTAATTTTCTTTGAGATATTTGTTATGAAAAGGAGAAAACCAGGTTCTTCCGTTATATTTTAAGATCAGTTAAAATGTTGTTTTGTTTTTATAAGACACAATTTGGAATTTGTTTTGTTTTATCTCACTACTTTTATTAGCAGGTACAGTTGTACATGTCTTTATAGAAAGTGGTTATCATAATCCAAAAGTTCTCTGTAAGGATATAATTATCTAGGACCAGAGGCATGTTTTGGAACAAGCATACAATTATCATTAACATTGTACTTTTAGAGTCCAGGTCGATCAGGGTATATCAACAAGTAAATACGGCCTTTATCTCGCTGTTGTTTATAGAAGAATAAATAGGTTTGTGCAACTTTTACAATCAGATGAAAGACATGTTTTCTTTATAGGCCAGGCTTAGTGTAACCGTTCTTCAGCTTAACCACAATTGCTACAAACTGGGTTGTTGTTTTTTTTTAAATGATGAAAATGAAAACTAAAGTTAATATATTTTATGTGTAACATCAATACAATTTACGGTATGGAATGTGATTTATTCCCGTGATTTCTGAATTAAGTCCAAAATAGTGAGGAAAACTGTATAAACTAGGTTATATAGGAAGAGGTAATATATATCAACTGTTGAACATCACAGAAAATTTACCCACGCCTTAATTTTCTTATAGGAATTTATATTTGTACTTATTATACAACAGTATTCATATTTGGCATTTGTATTCCTTGTGGCAAAACTTTTCCATTGGTACCAAAATGTTTGACCTGGTGACCTTTACATGATCTTGGACCTACTATTAGAAAATTCTAATGTAAACCATATCTTTTAAGGCACTGCTTTTATATTTAGCATGTGTATTCCTTTGGAGAAGACCTTTCCACTAGCACCAATTTCGTTGACCTTGAAATTGACCTATGACCTACTTTGAAAATTATTCACTAAAATGTTGTAATCCGAAGAGGGTTTCAGTGTTTCACATCCACATCTTGTTTTGTAACAGCTATCTGTAAATCAGTCTTATCTTCCAGAAAATATTCCAATTCTGATAGGAAAACTTGTAATTAAAAAAAAAATCACATTCCCATAGAATATATGTTCTATTGTTTCTTCTTCAGAATGATCCCATGGGGATGGTGGTTAGAATAGGTCGATTGTTCCCTACCACCAGGGATGTATGTTAGAATAGGTCCTCAGTACCCCACCACCAGGGATACATGTTAGAATAGGTCCTCAGTACCCCACCACCAGGGATAGATGTTAGAATAGGTCCTCAGTACCCCACCACCAGGGATATATGTTAGAATAGGTCCTCAGTACCCCACCACCAGGGATATATGTTAGAATGGGTTCTCAGTACCCCACCACCAGGGATATATGTTAGAATAGGTCGATTGTACCCCACCACCAGGGATACATGTTAGAATAGGTCGATTGTTCCCCTTGTTTATTGTGAGAGGCGACTTAATGGGGCGGTCCTTCGGATGAGACTAAAAACCGAGGTCCCGTGTCACAGCAGGTGTGGCAAAATAAAGACCCCTCCCGTTATATGGGATGTAATAGGCAGCAGTAATAGAACATCATATCTTTATGTATTAGGAAAACTCTTACTCTTGTAGCTATATTTATAGATCTATTCATATTTGGGGAGGGGGGGGGGGTGTTGTGATGATATGATTTAATCCATTAAATTGCGTAATCCTTTGAGAATTAATTTGTTCATTTGTTAGTTTCTTAGATTTGATTCGATCTGAAATTTGATTTGCTCTTTTGTGATTTGACACAGGCAGGACGAGACTCTCTCTGGAACCTGTGCCATAGAATTGGAAGAAGTTGAGGATTTAGGTGTGGTAGAGGAGGAAAAAGAAGATAGCCTATCAGATGTTGAGAAAGCCCCGTCTGGCCTCGTTGTTGTTGAGGTGGATAGGCTGGAGGGAGAGCAGACGACCGAGTAGACGCGGGAACGCATCCATTATACATACTCGTCAGACATTTCGTCTCCTTGGATACTGTGCGTGTACTTGATTTAGCGGGATTCAAATTAAGAGCGCTAATTCATACTTACACTAAAATATAAAATTCTCTATTTATCCATTCTCGTACACGGAAGAAGCGCTAAATCGTGATATAACTATAAATAGTGCATCAACCCCGACTGCACGAAATTTTAAATTCGCATAAATAAGTACATGCACAGTGTTATAGCGGGTATTCGTAGTGTATTGAATATCTGAACGATAAGTTAAAAGAATAAGTCATTATTCATAAGAATAAGTCATCATCACCAACAGAGATTTATGATGAGATGAAGTGTTTTGTTTACCATTTATCAATTTTTCATTATTATTTTTTTTCGGTTCACCTGAGTCTGATTTCTCTCATTACCTTGAATATGCTTCCGTTCATATTCAGTAACTGTTGATGATAATTCACTGCAAGATGTAGACACGAATTCTTTCCTTCTTTAAAACACTCGCAGTTTTATTATGTTTTATCATATAGAGAGCATTAGTAACAAACCACGAGTAACTGGGACAGGACTGTTTAGTGTTGAATTTAACTTAGATTGCCAGTAGTTTGTTGGGGGGGGGGGATGATAAGATGTACCCGTATCTATTTTCTTCCAATGTGTAAAGGAATACAGTTGTTGAAATATAAATGACCTCATTACATTTTACTGCTGGAAAGATATTCCATTTTATTTGTGTATTGTGAAGATTTCATTCCTTGATCTCTGTATATAGTAAAACTGGATAAAGTTATTTCTTTTTTATGTTCTATGATCAGAGTACATCTGCTCCGAGGCGTGACGTAAGATTCTGATTTTAAAAAAATTCATTGATATGAGGCGTGACTTAAAAGATTCTGATAGAAACGGAAAGTTTGTATAATATGGTGTATAAACAAGGGAGGTATAAATTTGAAAACTGCTGCTGAAGTCGATTTCTCCCCTGATACAAATGATATAGCTGCAGAACTGTAGCTCTCTGAAAAATATTTTGACGGAACAGAGAGCTACAGTTCCACCCCTAATAAAAACCTTCGATTTACGGCGCACAAAAAGCTGCGCACGGTTGAGGCCTGATATCGTTGTATTCTTGTGTTGCTGTTTCATAAATTTAATATAAAAAAATTCTTAACATATTTTCCTACTATAGTTGTGTCCAAACATACCTTCAAATATTCATTAAAGCCCCATACGACCCGTAAACTCCCAGCTTCAAATGAATTCGTGTGTTGACGTAGCCATGTTAGGTAACTGGGTCAATTCGAACCCCGGTTCATTTCCATACTTGCACAATAACGTCTAGATGTGAACTAATATCCCCACAAATATTTTAGTTAAATATTTTAAATCCAGTTCCTTTAAGTAATAATTATTCAAATAGCTAAACTCACGGCAATGCGGCTTTCATTAGTCTGGTCCGGTCTCCATCTCTTTCACACGAGTGTTAAGGACTTTTGTGACATTATCATTAATCAAGAGCTTATTTTACCTTTAGAAAAACTTTATTTTTTAATTTCTATAAATTATTCGTGTTGATAATAAATGAAGAGCGAACATATAACTTATAACGAATCTTATGAATATATACATGTACCAACAACAACAACAGGGTTCGAATTGACCCGGCTACCTAACATGGCTACGTCAACAAACAAAATTATTTGAAGCTGGGAGTTTTCGGGTCGTATGGGGCTTTAATGAATATTTGAAGGTATGTTTGGACACAACTATAGTAGGAAAATATGTTAAGAATTTTTTGATATTAAATTTATGAGACAGCAACACAAGAATACAATGATATCAGGCCTCAACCGTGCGCAACTTTTTGTGCGCCGTAAATCGAAGGTTTTTATTAGGGGTGGAACTGTAGCTCTCTGTTCCGTCAAAATATTTTTTTTCAGAGAGCTACAGTTCTGCAGCTACAAATGATATGGACATGTAACGTGTATTGTACTAGTTTGGTTTTTATGTGGTCATATCCATAAGTGGAATTTTTTAGTGGTGCACAAATTTAGCGATTTTTCCATAAAGATGGATGTATACATGTATATTTAGCAATGGTAATATTTTGCGACTTTATAAGATATCTGTTGCCAACGATACGGAATAAATTGCGAGAGATATTCAAGTTCAGCGATCAGCACCCTCTCTAATAATGCCAAAATTAAATCCCAGCTAAAAATTCTACTTGCACGGTATTTTGACGGGCTGGTGTATACTGTAGGCGATATCGTCTGTCCATCTGTTAGTTTTGGTGGCCAAGGAATAGGACCATGAAACTTGGTCAGTTTTTTAAAGGGGAGGAGGGGGTGTCGAGAACCAAAAGTAGGTCACTGTGGCTTCTCGTACGAATTATTTTTCAAACTGAGGCCTGGAACTATCAAATCAGTTGATGCATCTTGGGGGGGGGGGGGGGTGATAGAAATATAGGTCACAGTGACCTGGAATTTTATGGTTATTTATGGACCCAAAGGTTGGTCACTGTTGCTTTTTTTCAATTGCAGTTGACATCTTGTGACTTAGTTATGTAAATAGAGTCTCATTGCAGACGGACATAATTATGTACCCGAGTGGTGCACCTTATCATGCGAGGTTGAACGGTTAGTGTTTTCATCGAAAAATAAACTGCATTGATATAGTGTAGATTTAATCCTGACAAAAATTGATAATGTAAATATGGGTATTAAATAGTCACTATTTCCTGGAGGAGTATGTGAACCCTGGAGATACTGGTGACTCCTTTTCCGTTGATTACTTTAATTGGTACATGTACTGTTGTTAATTAATGTGAAGACTTTCATCGTGTCCAGATGAGCGTTTTACATCACGTGTATAAATAATAAAGTCTAGATGACTATTATATCAGTGTATAGATGGGGAAAGTCCAAATAGCGTATTAGATCACGTGTATCGATGGGAAAATCCAGATGAGTATTACTTCACGTGTATAGATAGGAAAGTCCAGATGAATGTATTACATCACGTGTATAAATAGAGAAGTCCAAATCGGTGTATTACTTTACGTGTATAGATGGGAAAGTCCAGATGAGTGTATTACTTCACGTGTATAGATGGAAAGTCCAGATAAGCGTACTACATCACTTGTATAAATAGGAAAGTCCAGATGAGTATTGCATCACGCAGTAATTTGAAAGTATTGAATATCTAGAAAGTACCCTCTAAAACGGTGTATGACATCGTTAGGGGGATTGAATATTGTTTTACGTCCCTCGAGAATATTTCACTCGATATATGGATACGTCACCACTGCCGGTGAAGGGCTGCAAAATTTTAGGCCTATGCCCGGCGCTTATGACCATTGAGCAGGGAGGGGTGTTTATCGTGCGAAACCGGACCTCGGTTTTTGCGGTCTCGTCCAAAGGACCACCCCATTTAGTCGCCTCTTACGACAAGCAAGGACCTATTCT
>NC_079166.1:17256162-17263662 GCF_947568905.1 Ostrea edulis
TAAATAGTCACTTTTTCCTGGAGGAGTATGTGAACCCTGGAGATACTGGTGACTCCTTTTCCGTTGATTACTTTAATTGGTACATGTACTGTTGTTAATTAATGTGAAGACTTTCATCATGTGTCCAGATGAGCGTTTTACATCACGTGTATAAATAATAAAGTCTAGATGACTATTATATATCGGTGTATAGATGGGGAAAGTCCAAATAGCGTATTACATCACGTGTATAGGCCTATCCGAAAACGTGAGTTATCTCTCTTTGTACTCTAACATTTAGTGTGCTTATGACAACTTCCGGGTAGTAACACGATCATACTGCGCGAAATTCGAGTTACATATCGAATATGGATGCTGAAATTGAAAAATGGTCTATCAAACAGTTAAAATCTTTTCTTCGGGAACGTAAGGAAATGGTCAGTGGAAACAAACAAGAACTCCTTGAACGAGTCAAGGGTGTGATTTTTCTGAACAAAAAAACTGTCTCAGAAACAAGTGTGTCAGATGCTATAAGTGATGGTATTCGGCGTTTTGAAAAGTTAATGACTCCCCTCAGTGAAATTTTACCTGATCCAGAATCTTTAAAATCGAACTGGAAGTCGGACGTTCACTTATTTCCTAATATCTCCAACAACGACTTGTACAATTATTTAGTATTAAGTCAAAACAGAACAACCGATTCCCAAAAAATGATGGCAACTCGTCAGCTCAAAGCTCGGGTTTTTTACGAGGATCGGCACGTGTATGATCTCCAATATCATGCTGTAAATGAGGAATGCTCTCATTGTTTTATCAGGGCTAAAGTTGTTCCATCATTACCAACGGACTCTGTCAAAAACAAACCCGATTACAATGTTTGGGTAACTCTGTCCAAAGTAACTGGACGTGTCCACTCCGCAAATTGTACATGTGCAGCCGGGTATGTATATCGTCTGATTTATATTTAAAGTGTCAGAACTCTTATCGCTGAACGTTTACTATTTTAATATTTAACAAGCAACCTCTGACATTTTATAAGTCTAGCTGTGCTAGAAAAAGGGTCTAAATTATCCAGAATAAAGCTCCTGAGAAAAGAGGGTGTTGCACAGAAGCGGCAAGTGTTGTGACGTACATGCGGAACTGACCTTCATCTAGATTTAAACTCTTATATACGTATACCTGTAGGATTCCCCATTGTTAATTCATAAAACATAAGTTCTCGTTAGCAGCCTTGACTAATAAAATACAGGTATTTGGCGTGTTTGTTGTGAGTCTCATTCACATATTGGACACGAAGTCCAACTAAACAAACTAAACAATGTCCAGGTTAAAAGTTTATTACAAACTCGGCACATCGTAATAAGCAGAAATTTGACATGAAACATTTTTGAATACTCTAGAAGTGTGTTTCAAATAAGAAAAAAAATCTAGATTGAAAAAACCTTATGTCCGTGAGGGATTCGAATTAACGCGGTCGTTTGAAAAAAAGAAAATATTTTTACATTTGATAGACGACGACCTAACCACGCAAAAGATTCTAATTTCCTATAGAAAATTAACGTAAAGATGAAATTGAAAATTATATAAATGAAAAAGTGAAATTGTTTCGATTTTTTGAGATTTGTAATAAGAGAGAGAGGAAAAAAATGAAATAAACATGACAGTTTTTAAGTGGAAAACTCGAAGTATATGTTCATGCTAAATTGATTTTGTTTCACGGAGGCAGTAACCCCCCCCCCCCCCCTGAAATTCGTGGATACGTAGATTACATACCCTGTATTTAAACGCTAAAAATCATATAAATTGCTTGATTTAAAATAAAATTATTTTGAATAACAATTATTATCAATACCCATCTTTTAAACTTGTGGCTATAACATTTCAATAATGGGAAATTTCTACATGAAAAACGAAAATGGTAAGCAAGCAAAAAGCCGGTGACCCCCCCCCCCCCCCCCTTAAATTTTTCTGGAGTAGTACTGAGTGGTAAAATAAAAGGTTTAACTGAGGAATTGAACCCATAAAATTAAAACGACACCCCCTCCCCCATTTGAAGTATGCGTTAAAGAGGTTTGTCTTTTTATTGGGGGGGGGGCTTTAGGTTTGCACTCCGTCTGTCTGCCAGTCAGTCCAGTAAATCAGTTTCCGCACTTTTTCGCTGTTCTTGCAGATATTCATTTGATATTTGGTACATTGCTTTTCCATAACAAGTTACATATTAATTTTGATATTTTTCCAACTTTCCTATCCTGGTTTCATAATTTCCCCCTTTACCATTATCTACATAATGAACTTCGAATATTGTTGCGGTCCAATAATTTTTGCAACCGGTAGGGGACTATGTATCGCTGTGCAATACTCTCAGAATATTTGTTATAACTGCATATCAACCTGCCATTATGATAATTTTAGGGAAGGTGAGGCATGCAACCATATATCTGCTACGTTATATGCACTCGTAGATATTACGGAGAAGAAAGTTGATGGACTTAATTCAGCAACGTCAGCAGAGTGTAAATGGGTTCAACCACGTAAAAGGAAACTGAGTCCCAAAAAAGCAGAAGATTTGTCTTTTAACAAATATGACTTCAAAAAGAACAAAGACTTTGGGCACCACAAATCTGCAAAAAAAGACACAAGTAGATCAGGTTCTAAACTACTTGACATTGATAAGATACAATTTGCTGAAAAATTGCGTCGATGCAATCCAAATGCGGCATTTCTGCAAACAATCCCTATTCAGGAAGACATGCATAGCTCGTCATTACCCAACCTACAAAATGTTCCTTTTCAATATCGTGATTCTGTGAAACTAGATTCCCATCTCTGTCAGGAAAAATTTGAGGAGTATTTTCAACAAATGTCAATTTCAGAAAATGATGTAAAAACTATCCAACAGTTAACAAAAGGGCAAAGAAAAAGCAAGCACTGGATTGAAGCACGAATTGGTAGGGTAACAAGTTCCAACTTTGGACAAATTTGCAAAATGAGGGAAACAACTGGTTCAGAAAATGTAGTGAAATCCATCATGAATTACAATTCTTTCAAATCAGATGCCACCCACTGGGGAAATACTCACGAGGCTGCAGCAAGACGCATGTATTTATATCGCGCCAAAAAACACCATCCTTCACTGCATGTAGAAGAATGTGGTCTCCTTACTAATCCAAGTTACCCTTATCTTGGTACCAGCCCAGATGGACTTCTCCATTGTCCACATTGCAAAGAATCTTGTGGAACTCTTGAAATAAAATGCCCCTACAAATATAGAACTCTATCACCATCAGAAGCTGCATCACAGAAAGATTTCTTCTGTGAATTGTTGGATGGTAAAGTAACTCTAAAAAGAAATCACAATTATTACTACCAAATTCAGGGCCAGTTAGCTATATCTGGTAGAAAATGGTGTGATTTTGTTGTTTGGACTTTAATTGACCACTCAGTTGAAAGAATTTATTATCATGATCTATTCTGGAATGAAGTAGTTATCAAATTGGAGAAATTCTACAAATATGCAGTAATTCCAGAGCTGTTCTCATCTCGAGTTCGAAGATCAAAATGTCTGTTTAATAAAGACTGACTGAATGCAAATTAAAAAGAAGCACAAACATATTTTCAATTTCATTATTTTACATAATTATTTGATCCCCACTTGTTGTTGCAAATGAAATAAATACAACAAAACAATGTTTGTTTGATAAAAGCAGATTTATCACATTTGAACAATTTAAATTATATACATGTATTGGATTCATCCTTTCTGTGATACATGATGATATAGTAGAACACAATCCAATTCATTGGAAATATTTGTATACTAGTAGTTTCCTAACATCCACATACATATATATTTCTCAAAATGACATTCATTCATGTAGTCAAAGAAAACTTATAATGTACTGCTGGTTGAAAATGATACACAATATTACCTAAAAATTGTTTGAAAAGTCGTACATGAATCTCAGAATAATGTATTTCAATCATCTGAGAACCAGAGGAGGTTGCAGATTTGAGAGAGCAACACAAATTTTGAAAGTTTTACTAGCAACTTTAGACAAGGTAATAGGCATTGTTCCTTGTAAAATTCGAAAGTTTTTCACACGCTCATTGGCTCTTTCTACGTGAATTCTCAAATTTGCAATTCGACGTGTTTCCTCCACTTCTCGTCTACTAAATCTTCCATTGCGTTTGAATGGTGGTATGATAATTTCAACACCTTTAGGGGTTGTTAAATCAGAAATTAAAAAGCCTTTGTCAACCATAATTTGATCTCCAGCCTCTAGATAATCTAAAATTCCACATTTCTTAAATAATTGTTTATCACTAATGCTGCCACCCCACAAATCTGAGACAAATGTAATAACTCCTCGGGGATTAATTGCTAGAAGTGCTTTCCATGTCGAGTGTGATTTGTAGTGTGAAAACATGAGGGACTTGTTTGAAAGAGATTGTGGAGTTTCTGTAAAAAATTCTGTACAGTCAATAATGGCACGACAGTTTGGGTATTTCATTTGAAAATCGACTGGCATTGTTCTATCATTTGTTTCTTTGTCAGGCCAAGATATGAGAAAAGAAAGATTCACGGATAAAAAGTCAATCCAAGTGTTAATGATTGTTGCACATGTTGATCTGGAGATGTGAAATCTGTCACTCAAATCTTCTATGAGAAGTCCAAGTCGAAGTCTCATAAGCACGAGGAGGAACTCGTCTATTATTCGCAGACATCTTGGTCTCCCCCCACAGTTCTTAACGGTATCTGTTTGAGTTCTGTGATATGGGACAACAATCTCATTGAACAGTAAATTAAATGTACCTTTGTTTGGAATTCCTGTGTAAAACATAATCTTCTCATCTGATTCCTGTATATCCTCAAACACTATATCGGGTTTTGAAGCTTGACATAAAAAATCACACTTGTTTGAATCTGTCTGGCAGAAATTATTTTTCAATTCTGTACTCATTTTGTTGGTCTGTACGCTTTGATCTTGAGACACTGCGAAAACAGTTTGTGTACATTTGTTAACATGTACAAAATCACTGGTAACAGTGGTGAATTCACTACCGAAATAGTCATGCATATCTAGAGACGCATATTCAGAGGCTCCAGTTGTATGCAAGCTGGTGTCAGCCGTCTGCACGGATTCCATCTCAGTACTAGTATCCATGGATTCTTCCTTGTTCTGATCAGAAGCATCTGATGTTGACTCTGAAGCATCCATTCTCTACAAAAGATTTAAGAACACTAAGTTCTAAGTTCATTACATGTATTTCATTCATTTGTGAAAACTAAACCTTACATACAGTCAATATGAATATTTATACAAGAAGTCCATGGGCCACATCGCTCACCTGAGTCACCTTGGCCCTTATCTGAAGACTTTCCATATATATATATATATTTGCATGAATTGATGATAGCATTAATTATTCAGCTGAATTGATGCGCTCATTAATTTAATCGATGAGAGCAATAATTGAATTGAAGTGCACATTAATTCAATTGATGAGAGCAATAATTGATTTAATGCACGCATTAATTCAATTAAGGTAACTCCATACTCGCATTATCATCTGATAAAAGTTTTAAATGTGTATTTATTTCAATTCATTTGAGTGAAAACTAATAAATTATCAAATAAGATATATATGTCATCACACTTTTTAAAATGCCAGACATGCATATACAAAATCATATATCAATGTCAGAAAATTGCAATATTTCTTTCAACAGCATCATTAAAATTTCACAAAAACTGGTTAAAATGATATAATAGTATTCATAATAGTTTCATGAAACTGGTACTTTACAAATCTATTCAAAAATCTATAAAAAATAAGCAAAATCTATCACATAATGAACTTGATAAAGGATTCAATAAAAACAGAGTTATTGCCCTTGGATTCATTATTTTGAAACATATTATTGGTTATTTATATATAACTTAGACTTTTGAATTTTTTATGTTTAGCAAGATGTTTTACTATTACCATTGAAAAAGACTCCAACAAAATCTATGGTAATATCAAGCATAAATCTAAAAAAAATAATTGATTTTGAAAAATCTATGATGTCACAGGAGGGTGGAACTACTTTAAAGAGTGCAATAATTGAATTGATGATATCTTCAAATAATTGAAGACATCTTCAATTATTTGATTTTATGTTAATTTGGCGCTCCATACAATTGCTTTGGACGAATTATATTCAAAATCACTTTGTGAGAAACTACATTACAAACTTTGTAGATTTTTATTAGGTGTGAATAACAAAAGTACAAAATTTGCTGTTCTTTCTGAATTAGGCAGACACCCTATGAGTTTCAACATTGTTCAGCATATTTTGAATTACTGGTTAGAGAACCTAGATGACACATTTCCTCTATTAAAAGCTGCAGACTCTGCCTCAATATTCAACTTCAACAAAAATAAATCATAATGGTTTGGTTCCATTGATAATTTCAAACAACTATACTTCCTCAGTTAAAATCCTATGTGAAATCAACTGCACCATCCTTTAAATATCACTGTAAACACATTCTTAATTCATATTTTCATGAAAAGTGGTATCAAAGAAGGGAACAATTGATAAAATACCTCTGGGAAGTTGGACTCTTACTGCACAATGAAACAAAATTTTGGGCTAGATCAACCTTATACTTATTAATCTTAAGAAAATTTGAGAAAAGACAGTTCTTGACAAAATTTCGAATTGCTTCACACAATCTGATGATTGAGAGAGTTAGACATTATGATGATTGAGAGGGGTAGACATTATGGAATATCAAGAGAGGAGAGACTGCGTCCCAATTTTAAATTAAAAGAGGTAGAAGATGAAATGCATTTATGTTGTCCGGATGACATAATCTATCAAGAATTAATCTCTTGTCCACAATATCACTGAAATGTCATCTTTTTAACAATATGTCTATGACCAATTTCTATGGTTGATGAACTGTGAGGATATATTCATAATTGATGTGTTATGCAAATTATTTGAATTCATAAGTCAGATGTATAGTTAAAGAATTTCATATAGTCACTTATTTTTGGATATTGACTTTTTTAAAGTAAAACCACCATCATAGTATGTTATGTTGTTGGACTGCATGTTGTTGTTACTCATTATGCATTAATGGGCAGATAAATTAACATATATAACTAATAATATACTATCTTTTAGCACTGTCTTTTGCTGTTCATTGCAGTTTAGTGTGATTTACACCTACAGTTCAACATACAAACTTTATAGTTTATCTCTATACATTATGTATCTGTTAATTCTACATGAGGCAGAAGTGGATTTCTGTTTGATATATCCTTTAGTACCAACTCTTGCTGTCTCTTGTTAGTATATCAGGTATATTTTTTGTGATTATGTTCAGATGTACATCGCTACAATATTAACAATATGCACCATTAGTTAAACAATTTCATAGTCATGTATGGATATATATATTGACTCATTTACTGCGAGTTTATTGCTTTATTATGTTAATAAGCTGTTCTAATGTGCATGCTGAT
>NC_079166.1:17268662-17306162 GCF_947568905.1 Ostrea edulis
CCCCTCGGTGGGATTTCCCTATCCCACACTCGTACTAATGAAGGATTCTATTATTATCGTGCGACACCGGACCTCGGTTTTCGCGGTCTCGTCCAAAGGACCGCCCTATTTAGTCGCCTCTTACGACAAGCAAGGGGGCACTGAGGACCTATTCTAACCCGGATCCCCAAGGGACTCATAAGGGGGAGAGTGTTATTTTGTGGTACATGGATCTTTGAGCTGGGGCTACACTTAATATGATGCAGTCTTTATAACTGGACGTCGGACAAACCATGAATAATGGAAATCTAACTTCCGGGGGTCAGCAGTTCCGGTGTCACATAACTCCCGGGGGTCAACGGTTCTGGCGTCTTCCACACAAAACTCGGTTTGTCTAATGTACCTCATGTCACAGTTTAGAATAAGACTCTTTATTCATACAATGCAAAGAAAGTATGTCACAGCCTGAAGATGGCTGATACTACCTGAAGCAAAGGCCTACAAATTATGGCTTCAGAAAAACACCCTATATAAGCAATTTCACGGGCGTGTTGTACCGTTTGCGGTACTATTGTTGTCTATCCGCCCATCTGTACGAAGATATGATTTTGTTTAGCCACTCTTTAAGGGAATAGTGAATAGATTTCCCGCAAAGTACATTCTATATTACTTCGTGATTATTGATAAATATCAAGGTCAAAGGAATTTGGTGTAAAACATGAATAGTGTTGAAAACCGCGTCTCAATATAATATATCAAATATGTCCCAGTAAGGATGAGCCCCGCGGCGGGATTAGTTTTAGCCAGGTGTAGTTTTATCAAATAATTCTTGCGATTAGCACATGACGTGTATCGCATCGTCATATACTGGGGGGCGAGTCCCTGAGCAGACGTAGTGAATTTCGTGCTGACCATGTAATAATATTTAACATATCGCGACCGATAGGTTATCGCGTCTCGAGTTACGCAAGATGCCTGCGTACTGGTAGACAAGTGCATTTTAAATTTTGCTGCACTTTTTATAGTGTACTTATTTAACTCCCGACTGACACATTAGTGCACTTATAGGTCTTCCCGCGCAGAATGTACTCACGTGCACCATATCTCAGATCTGTGTATGTTGTCTTCCCGCGCAGAATGTACTCACATGCACCATATCTCAGATCTGTGTATGTTGTCTTCCCGCGCAGAATGTACTCACATGCACCATATCTCAGATCTGTGTATGTTGTCTTCCCGCGCAGAATGTACTCACATGCACCATATCTCAGATCTGTGTATGTTGTCTTCCCGCGCAGAATGTACTCACATGCACCATATCTCAGATCTGTGTATGTTGTCTTCCCGTGCAGAAGGTGACCCTGCAAAATAGGCGACGGTGCTTACGTTTGGTTTGTTTTCTTCTACATGCTCCCTACTCTCATGTACAACCAATCAGTATTAGCTTGTGTATGTTTAATTGTTATAATTGGCATTGTTTGTCCTCGTACAGTTATCATTAAAACACGAACAATAGGGACTAACTAGCTCAGCTTAATGTTCTTCTATCAAAATCATTGGAGAGTATGGTAAACGGTTTGGAGTTTTTTCGTACATGAAGGTACATAATTATACAATTTGAGGCAAACTTGAACGTAGTTTTCATTTTCTGTCCATTTTAAACAAAAATGCATTTACCTTTATGTACAAAAATACGTTTGACATGCCATATCTTCGTGGTCTTTGGTGATCAGGTCTTCAAACAGGCTGTTGGAATTTCACATGGGCACGAATTGTGCTCCTTTATTAGCTGACCTGGTTTTACATTATTGTGAAGAGGAATTTAGTCAAAAGCTTTTGCATGAGAAAAAATCTTTTGTTGTAGCCTTCCACTTGACATACAGATGTATCGACGACGTTTTATCTACTAACAATAATAATTTTCATTCATATGTTGATTCGAAATATCCCTTTGAACTGGAAATAAAATGACACCACACAGTCGTTCACTTCTGCTTCGTACTTAGATATTTTATTGAAAAATAAATATTAATTACAAATATTATTTCACCTTCTCCATTGTCAACTTTCCATATCTGTAGCAGTATTCCATTTTCATCTGCATATAGTGTTTGCATCTCTCAAATGATTCGATACGGAAGAGCTTGTTTTGCGTATGATAATTTTTTTTAAAATCGAGACAGGCTACTGACAAACAAGTTGATGTTACAGGAGTTTCGACCGTCTCGTATAAAGTCAACATTATGCAAACTACATTTATCATTGGGTTAAATGCTGACTGACGTGTTTCATATCGATTGTTGGATCGTTCTTGGCACACTAATTTTGACTACGAATTACCCCGTTTATCTGATCAAGATATAGGACTCGTGACCGGTATACAGGGGATGCTTACTCCTCTTAGACATCTGATCCCACCTCTGGTGTGTCCAGGGGCCCGTGCTTGCCCAACTATCTATTTTGTATTTCTTATAGGAGCCGTGAGGTAAATCATTGTTCATTGTATGTATTTGCCTTTCATAAAAGTGATGTATATATATTATTGACGCCACAAATTATTTAAAACAATCGTTTTACTTACTGAAATTTTGGCAAGGCGTACATCAAATTTTCCGCAACCAACCCTCAAAACTATAAACTAAGAATAAACGTGAGTAAAAATGTTGATTGCTAGTACTATATTTTAAAATTTATCTAGCAAATATGATTTTATCGGAAAAATGTATTTTAAAAAGAGATTTCAAGAATTGAGATGTTTGAAATTCAGAAATACTGCGATTTTTCAAATTTGAACGAAGAAGTCAAAGAGAACATTGTGATAAAAAAAACTGCATTCCCTTATGAATGAATTTATAAAGGAAAGTAAGTTCATGATGAAAAGTCCATACTGTTATATGTAGCAACAAATGTGATTATTTTAGTCATTTTATCAATTTTGGTCGGGATCAATACTTTTTTTCTCGTTTGATTCAAATCTTATACATATAGCGTAGTAATATATCTGAAATTTGGTCATTTCAATTCAATTTATTTTCAAAATACATCAGTAATATTTGTCCACGTTTCTAAATGGAATGTGTTTAAAGATTATATCCGTAGATTTAGAAAATATCAACAAATGACATTTCCATTTTTATGAATATTTTCCCTTTAAAATATTGGAACGTCTATCTGAGTCGTTTAGACATTTTTATTAGATATTCAAACCATGCACCAAATCACAGCCAAAATATGTTATTTGCTAACAAACAGCTTTTTATTATTCCGGAAAAAAATATTTCTTCCGATGTTAAAATGGCAAAAGAAAGAATGTGTGCTTGATTCTGTTTCAGAAACCGTGAAATTTGAGAAGTTGAACGATCTGGAAAAACAATAAAATGATGGAGTTCCTGTGGGCTTGGCTTTTGGCAACATTTTATATATAATGTTCTTGAAGGAATAATTGAACAAACATGCGCATGGTAAAAGACACTAAGTTTACCTAAATAGGTGATAGACATTTTGATGTCATCTATGCGTTAACATTCCGGACAAGAAGCCTAGTCTCTGGGTTCTGAAGATAGATAGCTGTTCTTGAGGAGAAACACTGGACTTTGTGTTCGCCCCTCCCCCTTTTAGGGCTGGTGTGCATGCAATAACCTCACGGACTATAAACCTTGGATCTGAATTTCCCCCACAATATGTCAATAGAAACTGGAATATGACCTCCAGTCTTTAAGGATTGTGTCATAGACACAAAAACTAGCTGCGATAAGAGAGCCTTTACATTGCACAATTATTTTTCGTGGACTGTAAAACGCACCATGTACATTTTGGCAATCGTCGGACTCCTCTGTCTTGTGGCAGGTGCCCCGCGGGAGAAGAGACAGGTAACAAAGTCTGTAAAAAGTCTCACTATTCTTAAAATAATCCGCGCACATTCTGTCGGAGAAAAAAATCGTTTTCATTTTTTTCTTATATTAAGATGCCTTTTCTTAAAATGATGTATGTATACATTTTAGCTTTTGTGGTAGTTGAATGACGGGTAAATGTTATGGGTAGTACTTTGAAGTACTATTTATTTGACCCGACGCTACCTTGGGTAACCCACTTTGTGATAAAGTAGGCGATGGAAACGGCGGCATGTCTATGACACAGTATTTATATTATTAAACCCACTGGACATCAGAACATACGGAAAGTTGGGGAGGATTCAGGAGAAAGAATTGTAGACAAACAATTTATGACTTAAGTTTGTACATCAATTTATGACTTAAGTTTGTACGCGATAAAGTCATTTATATCCAGACTAGATCATGTTTTTTATTTTAGTTCTTCAGAATAGATTAATTACTCAAACAAAACTCGAACGACATTACAGCACATGTTAGACATCAGTTAACTATTTATCTAATGAGAATTTAAACTTGTTTAATGAAAATGTAAATATTTGTAAACAGCAACAAACAAATGTTTAAAAATAAGCTGTTTTATCATATAATTGTTCTACAGCAATCGTTATCGGTAATTTTTGAAATATTGCAAGATATCAATACACCATTCATATCATAAAGCATCTTCCCAAGTCAAGGGTTTTCTGATCCGAGCGGAGCGGATCAGAAACCCTTGACTTGGGACGGTGTTCATAATGATGAACAGACAGTTCTGGCGTCATACACTTACAAAATTTATATTGTGATTGAACTAACGATTACCGGTATATCGAATAAATAGTGGAAAATGGAATTTAAAATGCAATGATAATGTCAAACATACATGCAGCTGCAGATTTGTAGCTCTCTGGGATAATATTAGGACAGACCAGAGAGCTACAGATCCACCCCTCTTAAAAACCATCGATTTACGGCGCATAAACAATGCCTTATATCGCCGTATTCTGGCGTCACCAAACAAGAAAAAAAACCCGAAATCTTTTGAAACTGTGAGCTTTTAGGTCGCATGGGGCTTTGAAGGTGTTTTTGTCAAGAAGTTTTTATATTGAATTTTTTTGGCGACAGTGATGGAAGTTTTCTGCGCCGTGAATCGATTATTTTTAGAAGGGGTGGATCTCGTGCAAAAATTACTTCAGCAGTAAAACGTGTTCAACACGGCCATGGGATGTATCCGGTCAGAAACTAATTAATAATGGAGTGTAAAAGAGCGGTGTGTTTGTGCAAATGGTCAAGTTTTATCACGATACAGATAAGAATTTTATGACTACTTTAAAAAAAGGTTTTAAAAAATTCAAATGGTGAAAAATGAAGCGATTTTAGTCCATGTGCAGACCCTGAACCTTATTCCTAAGTAATGATTTCTTGTAATATAATTCAATTCACACGTACAGGTATGAACATTCTGAACAGCGTATAGTTAGAAATGCAAAACACTCATAGAAATGTTCACACTGTAACTCATACAGTTTTGTAGTGCGTAATTTTTTCTCACGAATAATCTGCTGATCATTTATAAAAATTCATCTGAATGGACCAGGTACAATTCAGCGAGGATGAACGTGAAAATTTACTGTTTTTAACGTGAATCTCAATCCACTTTCTTGAAAATAAAAATTGTACATTTCTGTTTATTATGGCAGCCAGAATCTCTGCTCTTGTTCCTTCTCAATGAAAGATTTAATACACTGTGCGTCTTGGAAATACATATACCAGCACATATTTCATAGGCGGATCCAGGAATTTGTGAAAGGAGGGGTTTAGCACTTGATCTTTTAGGTACTTTTCACAACCTCCACCCCTACCCCACTTACACCCATCTTCGCCAGCCAAGGGTGACGCTCCACGATGAAAAGAGAAACACCGTGGAGCGTCACCCTTGCCTTACACCTTTTGCTTGTGTACATCACATATTAGGGTAGTGTGGAGATAGTTTATACACGAAAATGATTAAGTCATTTACTGTTTCCAAAGTTCTAGTCGATCTAATCGCTATACTCGGACCTGATTTCGCAATGAAATGAAATAAAAGGTGATTTACAGCTAGGGGCCACTTATACATGTATACAAAGCAATCCTTAAGTGATATTTGTATCTGACGAAAATATCGTAAATATATAAATCAGAATTAAATGATATCTACTGGTGTTGATTTTGATTTATGCCATTACATGTAAGTATCCACCTTTCATATCATTTTGACTCAGTCTCGTTAAAATTGAATAACTCTTGAACATTTTGGTCCGCGAAATGGGGAGGGGGGGGGGGTCCGCCAATGTATTTCATATCTACGAAATAATATCCCCACGACTTTGTGAAATCTCAGAAATCCTAGGAAATTGTCCTTTCACCTCACTAATTCACTGATTCCTCCACACTATGCAGTATTATGATTTTGAATAATGAGAATGGAGTGGCGGGGAATATGCTGACAGCGTTGCTGGTACAACTCAGTTAAGTGTGAAAATATATAAATTACTTTGAATTTCAGGATGAGAACTATTTTATGGAGAATAAATGTTCTATGTCTGCCCGTAATTCCAGCTGTCCAATGGGCTTCTGCTGTGCCTACGACGAGTTTTTCCGCATCATTTACTATTGTAAAAAGTTAGGCGCTGTCGGCGAGACATGCACCACGGTGACCAGTGACGCAGACTGTCCGTGTGAAAGCGGTCTCACGTGCGTGCCTAGTGTCCAAGGGTCCAGTTTTGTTACTATATATGGACGGTGCCAGGTGCGTGCTGTAACTACCGAAGCCGCGAGTACAGACAGCGCCCAGACGACAGACCATAATGGAGATGGTACGAATCACGTGCATCAAAACGGGCACGTGACGCACCCTGGACACGTGACACGTCATGGATAAAAGCCTGATTGTGATTTTCTTTTCATCTAAGATCTGAAATAAAACTATATCTAGCACACCTTGAACGTCCCATCAGTTGTTTTGTTGTTTATTTTGTTTCTTGTAATTATATTGTCTCGCGCTATGACAGAGAAAGAAGGGTATTTTAATTTGAATCTGTCCCGTCTGTCTGTAACGATGTGGTTTCTGGATTTCTAGTTACTGGTATTGTCTCTATTGTTATCTACATATGTACGTGTTTGATTCATTGTGACCTTGATGTAGGGAGAGGGCTGAAATAGGCTATGCCTGCTGCCCGATCCTATTCACTTATTAGTGAGTAAAAATAGTTTTAAAATTAAATTGTTTTTTAATCAAAGATCACCAGGCTTGGATTTCTCGAAAAAATCGCTATCTCAAGTTTGAATTTTTCTTTTATTTGAGCAGTCAAAATTTGAGTAAAATCTCAGAATTAAGTTTATTTCGAGAAATCCGAGCCAGGTCACATTGTACGAAAGGGGGGGGGGGGGTCATGTTATTACGAGGGCTGTTCGATATGTAATGTGTATTGTACGATATCTCAAAAGCATTCGAACTGAAGCTTTGGTCGCAAACCCCCTTTGAAAATCCATCCAGGGCTGCTTGTGATCCCAAAACAAGTTATTTAGTACGCAGTCAAACGAATTATGTGAAGTCTCATCTATAAAGCATGAATAATAAGGAATTAATGTAATAACATGACCCCTCTCCTTTTGTACAATGTGACCTGGTGACCTTTGATAAAAAAAAAAAAAACCCCACAATTTAATTTTAATTTAAACTGTTGTATTAATCGTGTTCGAATATTCGTCGACGTCATACATGTATATGAAACATATTTAATTACTAGACCACCAGAGTTTTGTTACTTGTAAGTATATCGATGTGATTTTGTCTCTTGACGTAAAATGTTCCACTGTTTTTGGTTAGATACATGCAGATGTACTTATTTCAAGCTCAAGGTACAGGGAAATTGAAGATAAAAAGCTGAATTTACAGATAATTATTTCTTTCGATCCGAAATGCTTCTCGGCAGGTCGCCATGTTAGATGATGAAAATTTTAAGTCATTATCGGGTTTTGTTTCCGTAAAAGTTTCCTTAAATAATAAGAAATAAGAATAACAATAAACTGTTGTACCTGAATTGTTGGTTTGTTTATTAAAAATATTAAGATACAAACAAAAAAGCGTTTCAAAGGTGATTCAAAGTTAAGCGCAGAACTGGGTGACCTAATGGTGCACATTGCACCCGGTGTGAAGAGCATAAGACGAACTGTAATCCCAATAAGTGATTGCCATATCATATCTATATATTTACAACCTTCAATATCATTACCAATTGAAATGATAATCATTTCCTCATGAATGCGAACAATTTGTGTATGAATTAATCTTTATAATGATAATAGGACTATATTTTAGGTATCACACCGGTAATTATTTTCACTATATATTACTATAGAGGGGAAAAAATCATTAAAAATCAGTTTACAAAATTGATGCCGAATAACGCAGTCAGACACGTTCTATGTTACCTATCTCGTCTGCCGACACTAGAAAAACAACACCCTACGCGGCATTTTCGAAAAAAAAATTACCCGCAAACAAGACTACCCTCAAATCCACGTGTTTTTCACATGTGTGTAAACAGCCGGAGTGCACCTCAGGAAGTAGCCTCAGCTACCAACAGCAAATAGTTCCTTTGTATACACTTGATTATTTCTACACATTACACAAAATTTCCTAATCAGGGGTACAAAAATTAAGAGAAAAGAAGAAGAGGAAATGAGAAAAATCGCGCAAGGAAAAAAATATGTTTTTAAATATATGGAACTACAATTAACTAAGTTCATTTTGATTGGACAATTACCGGTGTGATACCTTTAAGGTAGTACTCTACATCGTCATAATGGCTGACTTCCTTTAAAAACATGAATGAAAAATCGATATCAGCAATATTTGACTTTTCCTTTTCTATTTAAATACCTAGCCAAGTAGCTCAGTAGGTGAGAATACCGACTGCTGAACTGTAGGTCGCAGGTTCGAGCCCAGCACGGGTTTTAAATTTTTTCAGATTACCTTCTACTAAAACTGTATTTTTTGACAAAATAAAGTAAATTTGAAAATATTCAACTTCACAATACTGTTGTACATATCCTCCACCTTTTTGATCTACACCAAATTTCTCTGGTGTAGCATACCTCCTTAAACGGCTGGGTATATTTCGAAAGAATGAAAAGGTGAAGATAACGGACAGTGATTGATCACGTAACTCCTCTAAGGAATACAAAATCATGAGTTGGGTAAACACGGGACACAGACCCCCTGAACACACCAGAGATAGGATCAGGTGCCTAGGAGTAAGCATCCCCTGTCGACCGGTCACACCTGCCGTGGGCCCATTATCTTGATCAGGTAAACGGAGTTATCCGTAGTAACAATCAGTGTGCCAAGAACGGCCTAACAATCGGTATGAAACACGTCAGACAGCATTTGACCCAATGGCAGGTTTTATTGGCAAACTAGATCGTTAAATGCGAAATGCTGACTTTAAGGTAGCTCACTACACTAAAGCTTATACTCTGTAGTCTGTATGACACCACGTCACAAGATAGCGATTTAAATGTTTTGTGAAATTATTTGTATCGATCGATTTGTTTGTCTAGCATCTTAGCTCAGTGGTTAAAGCATTGGGCTGGTGAACCACAGATCTCGAGTTCAAATCTGCCAGAGTCTTTTGTTCATATGTGTTGAAATGATTTTTTTGAAAATCATGTAATTTTTATCCAAATTTGTATATTTTGTGCTTTTTTGGCATATATACTTATTGTATATCATCATATCTTTTATAATTAATATTAGATCAATTCGTACTGATTTTAGAAACTATTTCTGGGTGTAGTGAGCCACCTTAAAGGAACTGATTCACGATTTTCCTCCAAATTTTGTTTTTCACATTAAATGATCAAAATTTACAGTCTGATATATTTAGAAGGTTTCACAAAATCATTAAGGTTATTCATTATGACAGAAGCTCATTATAGAGAGTTTATTATTTGTTTTGAAAACAAAGATTGAGGTGTGTTATTGTTTACGGGGTTTTCAAAATAAACGGATGTTAATCACATCTCAAGTATGCTTTAGGAAAAATGTGTCATTTAAAAGTTTAAATTTGTGACTGTACAATATGAAGATGCTTTAAATTACAAAATTAACGTTTCACTGGTTTGTTTGTTTACATAAAAAGACTCGAGTCTTTGTTTACATAACACAGAATCAAAACTAAAATATTGCCTTTACCCTGGCATTTAGACGGTCAACATTTTGGTTGTCAACATTAAATGAGCTATATCTTTAATTTTTAACATAAAAAATGGGAAAAAAAACCCATTTCTTTCGAAAAACGTGAACCAGTCCCTGTGTTGAAAGTTGAAACCCCTATGCCATCAACTTGTTTGTCAGTAGCCTGCCTTGAATTAAAAACTGGTCATACACAGAACAAACTCTTGCATATGGAATCAGTTGAGAGATATAAACATGACAGATTACAATATTGCATTCCTAAAATCATTATCTAATTTTCAATACGGAGAAAGTTAACGTACATTGTGGGACCAGCAGGTGAAAATAGAATACATGTATTGTTACATAAATATGGGGAGTTGACGATGGAAAAGTTTAAGTCATAAAGTTGAGTTGTTTGTTTGTATTTGACATCTGTAGTCATTTAAAAAAATCTAAGTATGATGCAAATGTGGAAGACTCTATGGTGTCTTATTTTGAGTTCACTTGGTTATATCGAATCGATACATGAATGAAAATGATTATTTGTTGCATGTAATAGATAGAACGTCTCTAAATGTCGAGTTGAAGGTCTTAGCAAGATATTTTTTCTTCTCCTGTAGAAGCTTTCGAATAAATTCTGCCTCGTAAGAATATAAAAATGAGTCAGCTAATAAATGAACACAGTTTGTACCCATGGGAATTCCAACAGACTGTTGGAATACCTGATCACCTAAGGCCACGAAGATATTGTCAATGTACAATTACATAATAAAAAACCCCAGCTGTTCCTAAATTTTCCAGTAACAACTTCATCACCAAACACGTGAAACACGGAGGGCGGGGATTCCTTCAAGATTTGTACTCCTGCCAATGTACAATGTACCAGGTAGTTTGTTTTGTGATCTTTTAGAAGCTTAAACATTATTTTCCCAGAGTCAATGCACATTTCAGATATGTACAATAATGAATTAATTCGTCTCGTAATTCTATCTCGCTAATCTAAGATTGATTCCTCACAGAAGGCAATCAGAGAACCCAGTAATAAGTAAAACAGTACATTTCAAAATCGATGTCAATTTAATATCTACAGGTGGCCACACCTCTTCACGAAGTCTCCAGTATGACGTAAAATATACAAAGGTGATGATGGAAAGAAAGATAATCTGACGTCCGTCCGGATGGACTTTAGAATTCCGAAAAGGGTTTCGCATTTTGAGTGTAAAGTCCCAAATACAGAAAACTAAATCATATACAAACTACTTGTTAAAGCCATGTCAAGAAATAAAAGAAAATTTAGATATTAAATGTAAGTCATTTGTACTACGACCAATGTAAGAAAATTAATAGTAATATGGCGATATGTGATTTATACTTACAGAATGTAGAGGCATGTAACATAAGAAAGATAATAAAATTACAAACAATAGATATAATCAAAATACAATCTTTTTATCTCCATGTTATAGCACAGACACTTTCTAAGGAAATATGAAATAACATGTATATAAGAAAAACATTTATACAAGTGTCTCTAAAAAAATTTGGGACACCAGCTGGCAGTATTGTCAATCACCATATCTGTCGGGGGGTCTCGTGGTTCGGGCTGATCTCCGTAGTGGTGTAAGGGTTGGATGTGGGGATGGGGTGCTTGGTGTCGCATCACGTTCCTCCGAGGAACTGTCTGATGATGAGTCAGATGATCTTTGTGATGAAGGAGTAGATTCATGGGTCTTCTTTACCTGTTCAGAAATCGTAGAAGCATTAGAATAAAAGTAAGATGAAATACAATTCAATGGTAATAGAAAGTGGGGGTAGGGGGGGGGTACGGGAGGACACAATTTAATGGTCATAGAAAGTGAGGGGTACGGGAGGATTTTTTCCATTCTAACAACATACATTTACACCTGGAATATCAATAATAAATAAAACATCAGCATCCTCTTTTGTCAGCAGGTTTATGCTTTTCTTTAAACCCAACTTTTCTAACTAAAACTCTATCTTTTATTTCTAGTTTCCATTCTTTAGCCCAGTTGTCATATTTTGTTTTTCACTGAACTCTTTCTCGATTCCTAATAATACTTTATAAGAATATCGAAGCCGTTCTTGCAGTTTCTTGACATAAGACTGGCGTTTTTATGCTCCTTCATTTATAACAATGGATAAACCTGGATCTGTTTCTAACAATGGATAAACCTGGATCTGTTCCTAACAATGCATAAACCTGGATCTGTTCCCAACAATAGATAAACCTGGATGTGTTTCTAACAATAGGTAAACCTGGATCTGTCCCTAACAATATATAAAACTGGATCTGTCCCTAACAATATATAAACCTGGATCTGTTTCTAACAATAGATAAACCTGGATCTGTTTCTAACAATGTAACAATAGATAAACTTGGATTTGTTCCTAACAAAAGATAAACCTGGATCGGTTCCTAACAAAAGATAAACCTGGATCTGTTCCTTCAATAATAGATAAACCTGGATCTGTTCCTAATGATACATCAATATATAAACATGGATCTGTTCCTAACAATACAACAATAGATAAACATGGATCTGTTCTCAACAATAGATAAACCTGGATCTGTTCCTAAGAATTCAACAATAAATAAACCTGGATCTGTTCCTAACAATAGATAAACATGGATCTGTTCTCAACAATAGATAAACCTGGATCTGTTTCTAACAATGCATAAACCTGGATCTGTTCCTAATGATACATCAATATATAAACATGGATCTGTTCCTAACAATACAACAATAGATAAACATGGATCTGTTCTCAACAATAGATAAACCTGGATCTGTTCCTAAGAATTCAACAATAAATAAACCTGGATCTGTTCCTAACAATAGATAAACATGGATCTGTTCTCAACAATAGATAAACCTGGATCTGTTCCTAACAATGCATAAACCTGGATCTGTTCCTAACAATGCATAAACCTGGATCTGTTCCTTAAAATAAATCAATAGATAAACCTGGATCTGTTCCTAACAATAGATATACCTGGATCTGTTCCTATCAAAAGATAAACCTACATCTGTTCCCAACAATAGATAAACCTAGATCTGTTCTCAACAATAGATAAACCTGGATCTGTTCCTATCAATGCAACAATGGATAAACCTGGATTTGTTCCTAACAGTAGATAAATATGGATCTGTTCCTAACAAAAGATAAACCTGGATCTGTTCCTATCAAAAGATAAACCTAGATCTGTTCTCAACAATAGATAAACCTGGATCTGTTCCTAACAATAGATATACCTGGATCTGTTCCTATCAAAAGATAAACCTAGATCTGTTCTCAACAATAGATAAACCTAAATGGATAAACCTGGATTTGTTCTTAACAATAGATAAACATGGATTTGTTCCTTACAATAGATAAACATGGATCTGTTCCTAACAATAGATAAACCTGGATCTGTTCCTAATAGTACATCAATATATAAACCTGGATCTGTTCCTACCAAAAGATAAACTTACATCTGTTCCCAACAATAGATAAACCTGGACCTGTTCCTATCAAAAGATAAACCTAGGTCTGTTCTCAACAATAGATAAACCTGGATCTGTTCCTAACAATGCAACAATGGATAAACATAGGTTTGTTTCTAACAATAGATAAACATGGATATGTCCCTAACAATGGTGGAGGTTTTTTTTTTCGGAATAAAATTTAAAAAAAACAAACAAAAAACAAAAAAACTTTAAACACTTTCTAGAAATATTTCGGCCTTGTTACCGGTCTTCTTCACGACTATAAACACGACTGAAGAAGACCGGTAACACGGTCGAAATATTTCTAGAAAGTGTTTAGAGTTTTATATATACTAGCCTAGATGGTCGAGCGGTCTAGCGCGCTGGTTACAAGCTGCCAGGAGATTTGGTTCTGCAAGTCGTGAGTTCAACCCCAGGTAGGGGCGGAAGTGGGTATCCAAATGAAGTGAAATTTTCTGTGCTTTATATATATATATATATATATATATATATATATATACTGCCAACAACTTGATGGTCATGCAGAGAGTGACTATGTTTTGATGGAAAAATAAACGTACGCGGGTTAGTAAATACAATTATCTTTCTTTCTTACAAATCTCACGTGACATGCACATAAAAGGAACTACAATGACAAATATCTAACGAAATAACTACCTGGTCACCTAGGTATTGAATTTTCTTCAATTTACAAGTCCAGTACTCAGTCACAAATAGGTTGTCTCTGATGTCCACACATAAACCCCATGAAACATGTAAACCACAGTCCTGAATGTAACGGAGGAACTGTCCGTCCTGATCTAGGATGTGGATACGGTGATTGTTAAAGTCTGCTGTCAGGATGTGACTCTGACTGTCTGTAGTGATGCCGCGTGGATAAAATGGTTCCTTGGTATTAGAGGGATAACCAGTGTATCTAAATCGGAGTTTTCCTGACTGATTGACCACCACTACTGCTTCAGCTGCCCAGTCAGCCACACAGATATCCAGGTTCCTGTTCTCACTGAGGTATTTAGTGTTATAATGACCAGATGAATAGAGAGGTTGACCCTGATCATCAAACTGAATGGTTTGTGTCTCTGTGGAGCCAGAGTAACGCACAACTTTGGATTGTTTGTCATCATCACTGACCATGGTGACCAGGAGGTCACCAGAAAAGGTACTGCAGACATTGAGAGGTACCCACCCCTGTAGTGTGATCACGGTCTGTATCTGTTTATTCTTCACTAGGTTTACAGTTCTTGTTTCACGGTCAGTATAGAATAGATCTCCGTCCCGTGTCACTGCTATGTCCCATGGCCAGTTTCCAGAACTCGTTTGGATTGATTTAAGTAGTTTGCCCCGGGAGTTGTAGAGCTTAATTATATTGTCAGTCCCACATGTCCAGACTTCCTCACTTAGACTGACAACACTGCATAGTCTGTCATAGTCGATGTCTATGGCGGTGATGATACGCTGCTCATCAAACAATGGTTTGACTGGAGGAGACGATACAGCTCCTGTAGACATCTCTGTAGTAATAGACAATGATGACACACGACTAATCAGCCGATGGAACTGTTCTATATGTATCGTCTGAAGAGAAAAACTTCGTATTGTAAACTTTTCTAGATTTAGTAATTTCCTCTGGTCCTGAATGATATGCCTGAGTTCGTTCGGTAATCTTGTGAGTGATTTTATCTGTGTATCTACTTAAGATAGATATATGCTTAGTTGGTCCTCTTCGCAGGGTCAGATCAATGACGGTGATATCTCTGTGCCAGGCTTCTCCTTGTTGATCAGCAGCTGTTGTCAGCTTCCCTTATTTCTCTCATCAGAGACCATTTCTTCGGATCGGAAATAAATCATGGTCTCCCAAATCTTTTTGTTAATGTTTTGTTTTAGAGGTTTTTTCCCTCTCCAGAAGATGACGCAGAACAATTAGGAACGTCACATTTCTCCCAGTACATCTGGGGAGGGGGTTGATCTTGACATTTCTCCCAGTACATCTGGGGAGGGGGTTGATCTTGACATTTCTCCCAGTACATCTGGGGAGGGGGTTGATCTTGACATTTCTCCCAGTACATCTGGGGAGGGGGTTGATCTTAACATTTGCGGTAGTAATTAGGGTTGGATTTTATCTATTTATTGAATACGATATTACTGCTGTGTCTTTAGATAAATCAGAAAGATGTTTACCTGTCAATACAGACATTTATATAACGAAGATCACACAAACTCTCTATGTAGAGGGGGGGGGGGGGGGCGTCCTGGGTCCATGTTTGGTGTCTGAGTCACGGAGTAGTCTATACCGTCAACATATCAGTTTAAAATATCGGACATAAAAAAAAACTTTGTAAAATAAATTCTAGAATTTGGACTACAGTAATTATAGTACATGTACACTTAATAAGGGAAACAATTTACGTCGTAAACATTTCCCATGATGCAAAGCCAGGTTCACCTAATGAGGAGCAGATCTCTATTTAATTAGACTACGGTAGGTAATTATCTTGATTCGTCAAATAAATATTAAGACAATGCAATTTGTATGTAATTTTGTTTTATTTCTAAATCCAGCATGGCCTCTGTTATTTCAATCTTTAGACAAGTCCTGTGATTTAGATGCCGTGTGTATGGTGAGATATGCCCCGTGTAAACTATCTATATGCTATCTATTTAACCCAGTTCGTGATATCGGATGACTTCTGTTACCTGGATAACTGTGTCCTCATTGAAAGGTCAGACAAATATTAAAGTGATAAAACATTTGTGAATTTGATGTTTCAAATTGTCCTGCATTTACTTAGTGCACAAAACAGTATGTCGTACTGCACGGGGGAGGGGGATCTAGGCATTTGATTGGACGACAAGACGGGACTATAAGGTCATGTACCCTGCCAAGAATAGATGGGATACAAAATGGCGTCGATAGATCTCCATACGTAATCGCTTCGTAAAATAAACCTTATTTTCATCGCTCTACAGTAGGACATATTCATTATAGGAATTCTTGGCAGAGTATATGAACTCACATTCTCTGTCAAAGTATATATTCTCCTTCACCTGAAGGCTTGGGAGCTTATAAACTTTGAAAGGGAATGTGAGTCCATATACCCCGTCAAGAATAGATATAAATGATAATGTGTGGCCGTCAGACCGGGCGAAGCATGAAATGGTAAATGGCATGTACCACGTGCTTATCAGAGTCAGTAAAGTAAAATAGTGTAGTAATAGTATCTCACTTTTATATATATATATCATAAATTTATGAAATTCCTCTGGCGCTTCATGTCCAGTAACATCCGTTTATTAGCCTAAAGATTTTTGGAACATATCTAGTATACCGGTCCCGAGAATATGGCGCTAAAATAAGTGCCACAAAAGACAGTCTATTATATACATATGTACAAGCAAGGCAGGCTACTGACAAACAAGTTGATGGTGCAGGGGTTTCAACAGTATCGTTTAAAGTCAGCATTTCGCAAGTTTTATGTCATTCTAACGATTTAGTTTGCCAATACAACCTACATATGCATCATTGGGTTAAATGCTGTCTGACGAGTTTCATACCGATTGTTTGGTCGTTCGTGGTGCATTGGTTTTGACTACGGATAACTCCGTTTACCTGATCAAGATATCGGGCTCACGACCGGTGTGACCGATCGACAAGGGATGCTTTCTCCTCCTGGGCACCTGATCCCACCTTTGGTATATCCATGGGTCCGTGTTTGCCCAACTCATTATTTTGCATTGCTTATAGAAGTTGTGAGATTGATCACTGTTCGTTATCTTCACCTTTCATGCTCGCGATCAGTAAAATCGTTAAAACAACAAAGCATCGCAAACATAAGCCCAAATTTGAATTCATTGTGTAAACTAAAATTTGAAAAAATCAATTTTTTTCTTCTTCAAAAATTGAAATAAAAAGAGAATGCAAAAATAGATAGAATCTTTTGTTCAGGAAATTTTCACGTGTACGTTATTTTACGCAATTCTCCTTAATTTTCACGTCATTGATGATGATGTAAGCACACTGAAACTCACCTGAGATTGAGATTTAGGATTTTGATTCTTCGTATTTCGCGAAAAATGTTTTGACAAGTACGACATTGGGAAAAAACTTTAAAAAATTTATCGACATTTTAACGACACTTCCGAAATGGGAGCTGCCTCAACCTCTTTTTCTTCATTAATATCATTTTTCGATGAGCTTGACTTGTAGCGGGCTGTCGTCCCGAAGCCCCCGCTTGATTACGCTCAAACGCCGCTGTGCTTTCTACTAAACTTTATCACACGAAACATTGGCAAGTTTCAGGTCTCAGTATCCGAGGCAAAAATGCAAATGGTGGTGTGTTTACAGCAATACAAAATAGATAGTTGGGCAAACAGGGACCCTTGGACACACCAGAGGTGGGATCAGGTGCTTAGGAGGAGTAAATACCCCCATACCAAATATGACAGTTCTACCTCGTATGGTGTAAAAGATGATCAACGTTAAAGGTTTTGCCACAGACAGACAGACGAACAGATCAAAACTATATGCCCCCGCAACGAAATTGGACGAAAACATGAAGCAAAATTTATACATTGCATTAGAATGTGATTAACTGGGTTTTTATTTGTAATTTGGTACCGTTAGTGCTGATTTAAAACTTATTCCTTAATTTGCTGTGCCGATACATGTGGTAGTTGCACATCACAAACTTGGTCTCGTGATAATGGTCATTTGTTGAGTCAATCTTTCTCCAATTTATACATACATGTAGTAATATAGAACTTTATACCTGTACATATTGTATATGAATATATAAACACTAATTGAATATGTATTTAACACAGTAGGAAGATGTGTAAATAACATAGTGTTCATAGATATCGGATTTTCTTCACTTTAGCAGATGACTCTGCCACAAAGAGGTTGTCTCTGGTGTCCACACATAAACAAAATGGATCGCGTAAACCACACTTCTCGATGTAACGGAGGAACTGTCCGTCCTTATCTAGGATGTGGATGCTGTCATTTTTAAAGTTTGCTATCAGGATGTGACTCTGACTGTCTGTAGTGATGCCCAATGGATTAAATGATTCCTTGGTATTAGAGGGATGACCAGTGTACCTAAATCGGAGTTTTCCTGACTGATTGACCACCACTACTGCTTTAGCTGCCCAGTCAGCCACACAGATATCCAGATTCCTGTTCTCACTGATGTATTTATAACGACCGGATGAATAGAGAGGATGACCCTGATCATCAAACTGAATGGATTGTGTCTCTGTGGAGCCAGAGTAACGCATAACTTTGGATTCTTTTCTATCATCGCTGACCATGGTAACCAGGAGATCATCAGAGGAGGCACTGCAGACAAAAACAGGTGCCCACCCCTGTAGGGTGATCACAGTCTGTATCTGTTTATTCTTCACTAGGTTTACAGTTCTTGTTTCACGATCAGTATAAACAAGATCTCCGTCCCGTGTCACTGCTAAGTCCCATGGCGCGTTCCCTGACTCGGTTTGTATTGATGTCAGTAGTTTGCCCTGAAGGTTGAGCAGTTCTATGGTTTTCTTATTTCCACATGTCCAGATTTGTTCTTCACTGAGACACCTAACACTGAGTGGCATATACCCAGTGTCTATGGTGGCGACGAGTCGCGGTTCATCAAGCAGTGTTTTGACTGGAGGAGACCATACAGCTTGTGCTGACTTCATTGTGTAGTCATATTCTTCTGTGCTAATGGATAATGATGATAGAGAACCAAACATTTCGTTCAGCTGTTCTGTGTTTATTTTCTGAGGAGAGAAACATGGCAATGTAGCTTGTGTTTTCGGAGGTAATCTTCTAAACTCGACATTCCTAGATTTGTACGTAGATGTTAGGGAGACGCCATTGGAGTCCAGTATTTTCCTCAGGTCCTGAATGATCTGTCTAAGTTCGTCAATTCTGTGTGTGATTTCATTTGCATGTCTATCTAAGATGGCTAGATGTTTGTTTTTCATCTCCTCGATGTCGGCTTTTCGTTGGTTGACAATGGCGGTGATTTCTCGGTGCCAGACTTCTCCTTGTTGACCGGCAGCTGTTGTCAGTTTCCCATACTTCTTTTCTAACTTGGCTTTCTTAGTTTGGACATTGAAGGCAATTTTTTCATATCGGGGCTGAATTCTGGTTTCTAGTTCTTCCAAATCTTTTCGTAAACACTCTGTTTTAAAGCTGAGTTTCTCCAGAACATCTGATATATCGTGATCTTTGTGTTTACCTGAGGTGACGCAGGTAGAACAGACAGGAATGTCACATGTCTCACAGAAAATTTCACAGTGTTTTTCGGCATGATCTGGACAGTTTGGGTAGTTAGGGGTAGACTTCCTGTGTTTAAAGCGTACGACATTGTGTCTTTTAAAGGAATCTGAGAATTGTTTACCTACACAGTTAGAACATAGGTTGATATGACAAAGCTCACAATGACTCTGTAGCAGTACGTCCTCACAGAGGTCACACAGTAGGACGTCCTGGGCAGTGCATGCGGATGCATGTCTGGTGGCGGTGTCAAATGAGTAGTTCACTGTCAATATAAGATATAAATGTTCATTTTTCAGGATACGTTTTCAAATGTCGGACACACACACACACACACACACACACACACACACACACAGAGATATATATATATATATATATATATATATATATATATATATATATATATATATTCATTCATTCATTAACTTGTAATGACTAGTAAACCAGATTCATCTAGACTTAATCAATAATTTTCTGATATCATTCAAACAAATGCATTCATTACAATATGATCCCACTGGAATATGTATATGATTTTGGATTACCTCTCAGTCCATCATGGTCTCCGTGTTCTTTCGACATTTAGACACGTCCTGTGATCTGTCCCGTGTGTACACTATCTATGTTATCTCTTCAATCCAGTTCATGATATCGCTGCATAAAACTTTTAATGTTAGGATAGATATGTCTTTCAGTAAAGTGATTCAAATACAAGTTGGGTTTGTTTTGTCTATTATTTTATAGAGCCCACTACTTCCAGTGCTGTGTATACGGATTATGAGGACTGCGTGGACGTCTTGGTTACAAAGCATCATGCCAATAAATAACAGGGCTGCGTTCAAGATCGTAGCGGCTACTTAGGGCTCGGTAGCGCTACGATCTTGAACGATGTGCTAGGCTAGCCCTACAAAGGGATAACAAGCGTTAATTCATACAGTGTGTTCAAAATACTTAGATATCTAGCCTAGCGGCTAGGCTAGCCGCTACGATCTTGAACGCAGCCCAGGTCTCCGAGCGGAACATCGCTCGGTGTTTTCCGTCAAGTCGAGAATTAAACCTCGCCTTGACGCAAAAGGCCGAGCGATGTTCCGACTGAAATGTCGCTGGTAGAAATACACCTGGTGCAACATCTGTGACTGGAATACACATTGTCAATAGTGAAATGTTTCATCACAAAAGAAAAGTTGATAGCATCTCCATTGAAAGATGCTTGTTGGATTTTGTTGAGTGGCTAAAACAATTCCAAAATCCCTTGGTTGTTTGCCATAATGGAAAAGCATTTGACTCTATCATCTGTTTAAATACAGGCAATATTTCATTACCTATCAAAGGTTTTGTGGATAGTTTGTGTGTCGTAAAAGAAGATTTGTCAGGCCGAAAATATACAAACTGGAAACCTTGGTGAAGGATTCTTTGGAAATGTGCTATGATGCACACTCTTCTTTGGAAGATGTAAAGGCGTTGCAATTTTCATTTGTTCATTACAAGCTCAGTTGTAATATATTGTTAAAGCCTAGTTTACCTTATGCAGTCAATTCATTATAAATTAAGGACAAATGAATGCTTGTCATCTCTGCACCCTTTGTCAAACAGTCTGTCCAATTACATGTTAAAGAAAATAGCACTGTCTGGTTTGTCCTACCAACATCTGAAAATGGCATTTAAAAGGGGAGGAGAAGAGGGTATTGAAAACATCTTGAGTGAAACAAACAGTAATGGTGTTGTAAGAGTAACTAAAACAAAGTCTGTATTTGTTTTCGATACAATAATCGCTGGTTTCACAAATGGTATTCCTGTGTGGAAGCTGAAAGACTAATGTCCGATGGACTATAGGACGGTCTGGCGCGTCTTCTGTGTGGAATTTTGGCGGTAAATAAAATTATTCTGGTCTACAGTCGTTAGGACGAACACTTCTAAAATGTTGCCACCGACCTCACCCTTGTACATTTTCTGGAGGGATTGGTCACCCACATCCGCCTTACTCCTACTGCTTTCCAAGAACAAGGAAAAATCTTCAAAACTCACATGGCAAACAGAGGATATGCTTGCAAGGTACAGTCCGCGATTGATGAGATGTCAAGACAGGACCCACAGTCCCTCCTCCAGCACAAAGAAAAGTCTCAAAATGACAGGGTCCCACTAGTCAATATGTATCATCTCGCTCTTAGGAACCTCCACAGTAATCTGAGAAAATATCTGCTCATTATGTATGCCAATAAACGAATGACTGATGTTTTCAAGGAACCCCGTATGACATCCTCCAGACTCTGAGTAGCACTGCATGTTAGCATGTCGACTGCTGAACTGTAGATCGCGGGTTCGAGTCCAGCAGGGGTTTTAAATTTTGTTTCAGATTACTTTCGACTGAAACTGCATTTTCTGACTAAATAAAGTGAATTTGAAAGTTTTCAATTTCAAAATATTGACGTACATTTTTTGTATATACCCTCCACTTTTCATCCACATCAAAATTCTCTGGTATAGCATTCTTCCTATATATTTTTTTATTTAAATGCTCATATTAAGGTAGTACTCTACATCGTCATAATGGCTGACTTTATATTAAACTGAGTTTATAGAATTGTCTTTCTTTGATTTTGCTGACATTTGCAAAATCTGGCACAGGTCGGTAATTGTTCACCATAAAAAAATTTCCAGATATAAAAAGAGGGGTAACTCTAGCTTTCTTCCATTCAGACGCAACCTCACCAATTCTTATACACATGCTTAACAAATGTTAAAATTTCTGTAATCACGTCTGGGCTAATTTTCAACAACTTTACAGAAATAGTATCTAACCCGATAGCCTTTGAATTCAGCATAGCTTTTATTTCATTTCTGACAAAAAGATATGAATTTCAGGCATTTTTAAATGACATTATCCCAGAAGCATTTTTTATTTCCTCCAAGACAAACAAAGCTGATATATCTTGGTATACACTACAGTTTTACCCTATGTGCCAAAAGTTTAAACAGTGACATGAATAGAAAATGTTTTTTAGATCTATCAAAAAAATATGTACAATGGTATTAAATCAAAGATACAAATAGGTGAACACGTATCGGAAGTTTCATGGCTTAAGACGAAAGGAAAATTTATCACCAGTTTATCAATTTCCTGGAAGAAATCAATTAGGAGGATAGGGCTCACGACGGGTGTGACTGGTCAACAGGGGATACTTGTAACTCCTCCTAGGCACCTGCTCCCACCTCTGGTGTGTCCAAGAGTCCGTGTTTACCCAACTATCTATTTTGTATTCCTTATAGGAGTTATGAGATTGCTCACTGTTCGTTATCTTCACCTTTATAGGAGTTATGATATTGATCACTGTTCGTTATCTTCACCTTTATAGGAGTTATGAGATTGCTCACTGTTCGTTATCTTCACCTTTATAGGAGTTATGAGATTGCTCACTGTTCGTTATCTTCACCTTTATAGGAGTTGTGAGATTGATCACTGTTCGTTGTCTTCACCTTTATAGGAGTTATGACATTGATCACTGTTCGTTATCTTCACCTTTATAGGAGTTATGACATTGATCATTGTTCGTTATCTTCACCTTTTATTTAGATGTCCTAGTACGCAGGTGCAAGATGGCATGTTTGTTGCATGTATGTTAACCTTTCTATTCTTTTTTTTTTTGTGCTGGTGACACCGTTTTAATGCCGAAACTGCGCCTGATTTACAACGCTCACTCGATATATTTTACAGAACATAGCAGTTTATGGAAACTCACTGTGCGCATAGACAAGAGAAATACATCAATATTTTAAAGAGAGTCCTATGGCAAAACGTTAGTTTTTGTACATGGTATCGCTGTTGAAAATGTTAGTCAAAGAGAGTTTTGTTATTTTGGTAGAAGTAGAAAGTTTAATCATGCAAAGAAACATTTAACAGAACAAGCATCGAAAGCTCTTTATGGAGTATTACGAAAGATTCGTCATTTCCATTTCCCAATCAATCGTCAGATGGACTTGTTCCATAAAGTCAACAATATATTTTTATTTATTCTTGTGAAGTTTGAGGTTATGAAAATTTGGACATTATAGAAAAGGCACACCTTACTTTTTCTTTGATTTATCCAAATCTTAAATCAATGGAGTATGGAGAAAGTGAGGTATCCATTGTTAAAATAAGAATGGTTATGTACTGGGTGAAATTGTAGCAGTCATGAGAATAAACTTAACAATGCAATCTACTGTTATTTTTACAAGTGTTTTACGGATGGATCAAATATGTATCCATGGATAAAATGTACACAAGTTATACTTAATGCTTGCGGATTGTCATTATATTGATAAAGCAAACATTTCGTAGCCTTAACTTATGGCAAGCCCTATTACTATTTATTAGAAAAATAAGATATATCTTTAAATTAAAGAGATATGTCTTATTTTAAAGAGATATCTCTTTAAAATGAGAGATACCTCTTCGTTTTCAGAGATATCTCTCTAACAAAGAGATAACTCTTTCACTTAGAGAGATATCTCTTTTACTTACAGAGATATCTCTTTCATTTTAAGAAATATCTCTCACTTAGAGAAATATCTCTTATCCTTTAAGAGATATCTCTTTCATTTAGAGAAATATCTCTTTCACTTAGAGAGATATCTCTTTTATTTTTAGAGATATCTCTTACACTTAGAGATATCTCTTTTACTTAGAGAGATATCTCTTTCACTTTGAGAGATATATCTTTCACGTAGAGAAATGTTTCTTATACTTTAAGAGATATCTCTTTCAATTAGAGAGATATTTCTTTCACTTAAAGAGATATTTCTTTTACTCTGAAAGATACTTTTTTTTTTACTTTGAAAGATGTCTCTTTCACTTAAAGAGATATCTCTCTAAGAATTCCTAGAGAAATATCTCTCAAAGTATAAGAGATATATCTTTAATCGTTGAAAAAAAAGATATCTCTCAAATAGAGAGATATCTCTTTTCAATATTTTTTATTACTTGAATACTGAAGGAATTTTCCCTAAACCGGAAGTCCGCCAAAGCAAATCTTACCATGATGGCTGCAATTCAGGGCGAATATTTTGCGTTTACCGCATGTGAAGTGTATACAGGTAACAAAAACAAAGACAATAAATTGATAAAATATGTGACCTAGATTAGATTTACATTTACAATTATACCAAATCATGTTTCCCCAACCACCTCTTCAACCTTTTCCGCCGTTTTTACACTAGAAGTATTTTGATTGGTTAAAAATTAGGGTTACGTCATATTAATGACGATGCAATAGGGATAAGTCATTATGATCACTGGGGGAAAGATTTAGAGAGATGTTTCTTTAAGTTAAAGAGATATCTCTTTTTGAACATTTAAAGAGATATCTCTCTAACTTAAAGAGATATATCTTTTTACATTGATAGAGAGATATCTCTTTACGCTAGAGATATATTTCTTTCTCTTTGAGAGAGATATCTCTTAAAACTAGTGAGATATCTTTCAAAGAGAAAGAGATATCTCCCTAGCGTAAAGAGATATCTCTTTTGTTTAAAGATAGATCTTTTTAATTAAAGAGATATCTCTTTTGCTTAAAGAGATATCTCTTTTGTTTAAAGAGATATCTCTTTTGGTTAAAGAGATATCTCCCTTGCGAAAAAAATCTCTCTCTAACTTACAGAGATATATCTTCAGCCAATAGAGATATCTCTTTAGTGTAAAAAGATATCTCTCTTATATAAAGAGATATCTTGTTTACGAATAAATAGTAAAAAGGCTTGCCATATTAACTGGTTAAAGTCTTGTGCTAAAGAGGTTAGCGCTAAAAACTTAGTACAAGAATCAATGATTCACTTAAATGCATTAATTATAGAATTTTCAAAAGAAATTTTGGTCTAGAAAATTATCTGCTGAATTTGCCTAGAGATTTTTAAAAGGATCACGTTAACTAGTTTGCGAACTGTTAATCATCGACTTCCGGTAGAAACTGGTGGATGGAATGATATTGAAAGTTTACGGACGTGTACAATGTGTAATTGTAATAGCACTGGTCAGTGCTGGTGATGAATTTCATCATATCAATAAATGTACCTTCTTTTCAAACGACAGAAAAATATATCTGAACAAAAGATTTCGTAAAAATAAAAATTATTAAGTTTAATGAGTTAATATGGTATTTTAAAAATCATTGGAAAAGTTTGTGAAGAAAATATTTAGTGCTGCCTGCTCTTCCTGAACCAATATACTTAAATGTATCTACATATATATGTTTATTTCAATACATACCTGTATATTTTTGTGACCCTTACCTGTATTTTTAGTTTATATTTGTGTATATTCATCTGTATTTCATCTAGCAGTGATCTGTTGAGTAAATAAATCATCGAAGACACCCTTTATCAACATAATTACAGTGTACATGTATACGAAAATGTTTTAAAGGCTTGCTATATATTTCAAATCTAATTGTCATAATGTCAATATTAATCTTCATTCATTTGATGATATCATTGCTTCTATTATTATGTTGTAATCATCAAATCTATAAATAAATGTGACTTAACTCGAAGGTCAAGGCTTACCTACTGTGACAGAGAAGAACGAATCATTCTAATATACACCTGTTGTAAAATTATCTGATATATTTATCGACACTGAAATTGATCATGTAATCTATACAGGAAATCATTAAAGAAAGCTTATTTCATTGCAATTTACATATTTCTATATCTATTCTCGAAATTGTAGACTACTAAGATGTAAATTTCCGAAACATGGTAGAATATGTATGAATATAAATACATAGATTTATGGTGTAGAAATTAAATTATGCATTAACACCACAAATTATCTTGTTCTTCGAATTTGAAAAATTTCCAAACTTTGTTTGGCTTTATCAATAGCTGTGATATGAAATGAGAAAGATCTATCTTAAATAGTTGAATAGATTAAATTTTAAAGGTACAATATACGGATTAATGAAGGAATGACGTTTACGGTGGATGTGCGCAAGCGAGCGAGAAAATATGATTAGAAACACCACTTCGAAATATTAATGATTACATGAAGTTGCATGCGGAATTTCGAAAGTAAACAATTATATGGCGGCGTGAAAGCGTGGACGGCCTGCAGGCTGTTGGCGGGACACATTCAGCGGCAAAAGACATTCAGATGAAAACAGGGTAGAGAAAACGACTTTGAACAATGATGTAAATTTCATGTTTAACATGAACTCATCATTCAGTACGATTACATACTGCAAACGAAATCCTCATCTTACATGGTGTATGTGTTTACAAACGCAGTTCAGGAGAACTGGTTAACACTTTAAATGTCTTATCAACGTCCAATTTAGCCAATTACAAAACAGTTTAGTATATAGAAATCTGCTCTTTAAGAATAATGCAGTATTTAAAAACCTTGATTATCATCAGATCTACCCCATTTGTCATGTCTATAATTAGATGGAATCCCTGTTTCTGACCATGTACATTCAAAAAGATTGCTTTCATATGATTTTGTTAAAGCGTTTAAAATTTAGGTTCAAGAAATATGTTCTTGGTGTGAAGAAAAAGATTTGAAAGCCTGATAAATTACAAAAATGTGTATAATTTCTAGCAAAAATAGGTCAGCCAATCCCTTTTATATAAAGGACAATCAATAAGTGAGTGCATCCCATCTTCCACACAATGCCTACCACACACATTTTGCAAATTCTTTTTTTTTTTAAATATAAATTTCTCATACCATCTGTGTTTAAAAGTTATTTCTCCACATCTCGCACTTTCAATACTTATCATTTCCATTAGTGGAACTCTTCAAATTAAAGGCGCGTAAAGTCCTGCTACCGGGACAACATCATGTAAACACATTACTTTGGCACACGTAATAATAACTGACTGCAAACCACAACACTGATTAAAATTCTAAAGCCAAATTTAGGAATTGATTATTCTTAAAAGAAAACAGACGAACTTATTAAACTATGTGAGGAAGAGAAGCTACTAAATTTGCCAAATCTGACCGATATAAAGTGTCAATCGCAAGAAGAATTGTGAAGGGAAAAACCGATATGCACATCTAACACAAGAACTTTTCTTGTAATTAATGTGATGAATATGTTTTTAAAGTTATTCTGTCAGACTATGAAGACATTCTAATTTATCATACAATTAGGACAGGTTCATATGGCATGGACTTTGTAATCGTACACGTACCCCCCCCCCCCCCCCCCCCCCGTAATTTTCCATATTTTAGAACAAGTTATATACATGTATATGCCAAACTGCATTTTTAAAAGACGTTTATAACACTAATTAACACACCTAATGCGTTTCCAAACTGCATCTAAGTTAATTTGAAAATTGCAAAATATTGATGTACTTGGGTGTCCAGAGAACATCGTTGTTTGGAATTTTTAAAATAGGTGTGGTGGAGTTTAAAAAACATGTAACATCTTTAATAAGATATAGTGTTAGAATATTTGAAAAGTGCAGTTTGACAAATGGTAATTTTTTTAAAGATATACCATGTATTTTAACTCTTTAAAAAAGGGGGGGGGGGGGGTGGTGCTCTGAACGTTTCATTTATATGTCCCAGTAATCTCGCACTTGCTCACGAGATTTGTGCATTTTCTTACCAATGACACACAAGAGTCATCAAAGCGCGATAACTCCAACGAGCTGGTAATGAGAAGTATTCTGAGATTCTTTACATAATATCTTTCTTTGTTCAAAACTTCTCAAAAATAGATATATTTTTTTAAAAAGTCGAAATTCTTTTTAAAGAATTCCTCTCGATAATTACTCTCCCCTGTAAGAGATAAGACGTATAGGCTACATAAAGTCAAAATAAGTTGTCAATTTTAGTGCCTTTCTCACTAAAAGGAGTCAATTGGCATATGCTAATTGCCGAAAAATAAACTTAAGTTAAATGATAAACTCTGATGAAATCTGAGAAGGCCAACATATTTAAAATTTGAAAAATCAACAACACCATTAAAAGAGTTTTAAGATATTCACGGTGTAACATAAGTCGTAGCCTTGCTAGTTTTATGCACATGATATCTACGGGGCTGTTTTTCTACGCTTCAATAATTTTTCTGCATATTGGAATATCATTTTCAAAATCCATTTGTTCAGATGATAACTATAGAAACACTCATACGTTATGATAGTTGTGTAGTTGTTATTTGAGTACGATTATAATGGACTGACTTTGAACTTTATTACACTTAAAAAGTCCATTTGTTGGCAGCATTGTGTCAAGTTCGTATGTATTTTAACATTGGCGACAAACGTATTCGCAGGCGTTGCACTTTATGGATGATGCAGTTTCATATAAAAAGAAAGTTTTGCCATGGCATATTTTTTTTTTCAAATATGGTATATATGACCGGAAATTGTATTATTAATTAAGTAAAACATTAGGTCTAATCCCGTGGGGATCCGGGTTAGAATAGGTCCTCAGTACCCCCTTGCTTGTCGTAATCTTGAGGCGACTAAATGGGGCGGTCCTTCGGATGAGACCGCAAAAACCGAGGTCCCGTGTCACAGCAGGTGTGGCACGATAAAGATCCCTCCCTGTTCAATGGCCATAAGCGCTAAGAATAGGCCCTTCACCGGTAATGGTGACGTCTCCATATGAGTGAAATATTCTCGAGAGGGACGGTAAACAATATTCAATCAATCAATCGGTTATGTACGTAAGTATCGATTCAGAGGGTTTACAGAGACATTATTTCAAATATTCTTAGACCTTGCTGATTTTATATGTGTACATTTGGGCTAGACATGTAACCTTCCATAAAACCTATTCAGATATATTTCATATTTGGCTGATCGACCGGTAACGACTCCCTTTAGTAAGAAAGGGTGGTTACCTGTCATGCAGCCGTCGTCTCTTTTCCAGTAATGCAAAAATAATCTTCTGAATCAATTTTATTCAAATACCTTTTTAAAGTTAGTATAGTTTCATTGATCTATGTGAATTAACCTTGATATACCTATAATTTGTTACACGATTATGAACTACATTTTCAGCCTGTCTAAAATCACGCGTTCTTTGCATGTGTTGTATAACGAAGTATTTTCAGACATTTTTCAAGTTTTGCAAATAATAGGAAATTGCTACAAGAACAAAGCAAAGGGTTAATTGTTCGTCTACCTAGAACGGATGTACAACTGTGCATATTTGTACTTTTCTTTCCTGATACAACTATAAATATAAAAAAATTCTTATTGTGCATATTTAAGTTGGGGCTAAAACTGGCTCTTACACCATCTCCATCACCATCTGATATATTCATACGCAGTTGAACATTCTCGATGAATTTAAAAACGGAAAGTCCCACTGTTCTATTTTTATCCATTAGCTATTTTTATCTTTCGCTTCGAATCAACATTCATTTTTGCTCAAGGTATAAAAACTAGTTATGGCTCACTAACGGGTTAACATTTGGTAGTAATGTTACTTGTCATTTTTGATTGTGAAACCACAAAAAAGGAGGGGGAAAAACACTGAGTTATCGAAGCACCTCCTGAAGTGTAGCCTCGGGAACCGGATTATTAATCCCGTGAAAACCCAAAGTTATTTTTAGAATAATACAGTAATGCGTCGAATTTAGCAATCCCACAGTATCACATTGACTAGCATTCATTGCAGAAGCCAACACAACCGATTCCACCGTAAGTAAAGTGTAATACATTATAATTTATCTTGATGTAAGATACGACAAAATCGTGTACTTGTAAGTGTTTATAAATTCGATAGAATTGTGGATTTATACATTATTTTGTGACTTTGTACTGGTTGAACTCTAGAAAGCTCGAAAGCAGCTACTGTGCACCTGTGTTTAAAATTGTTGAAAATTTCATTAACATCTAGAATTGTGATTGTTTAATCATCAATTCAGCCCCCAGTACTCGCACTAGGTCATAGATTTGTGATTATTTTACTAAGTAAGTAATTTATCTCGCTATGACAGTGCTTCGTGTACAGATTTCATGATTCACAGAGTAAATTCTAATGAGTGATACAGGGACACCCGATCTCTCTGAACTTCTATGTCATTTTCAACAAAATCTTTTATTTATGATGCAGATCATGCACAGTTCAGTAGATGAAAACACAAGTGTACCATATAGGTCTATATAGTGCACAAAGATATATATAACATGTATATACTACATGTACAAAATGATAATCTATAGATAGGGCCTACATGTTTACTGGTTTGTTGTTGTGCATTTTATTTATATTTTGGATATTATCGTTTTGGTTTTTCTTCTTATCTCCCACAACCCGGACTTTTATTCAAGGAAGAAATGTTTTTAAAAAATGCAGTATTTTTACGTGGGTTTTGAGGTTTTTCCACGAATTAGAATAGATCGTTTACAATGAAATATTTAAAAAAAAAGAAAAAAAGTGTGGTTAATGTTAATGTTCGGTCTCGGCTGTCATGGTGACAATCTATATTAATTTTACACCATATTTCTTTTTGATGGTAAAACAGAATGGAAATCTTGTGCACGTCTTAGAATTGTATGTTCACAGTCACTGTGCAGTCATGGGAGTTCCATTTCACATCTACAGCGCGTTTAGGATCGCAGCGGCTAGCCTAGGGGCTATAGACTACTAGGTATAGTGGCTGATTTGCGCCATTTTAAAAGTTTGTCGTCTTTTTCGTTTTTAAGAGGAGAAAAGTAGCTAATTGTCAATTTGTCGTCTTTTCGTTATGTCGCTAAAATATCGTTTTGTTGTCTTTTCGCCAACAAAAAAACAAAAAAAGACCCCCCCCCCCCAAAAAAAAAGACAAAAAAATTTGTAAAATGATACAAATCGGCCACCATACCTAGCCCCTAGGTCTTGAACACAGCCCTGTAGTTCTACATATTGCGTCTTCTATAAGTGTTAATTTCAATGTCACGCTTTGTAGAACATAATGGATGGAATATACAGATCCGGGAGGATTTCATCCCCCCAGCAGGTGTCAATCTCTCCCCCGGGACTGCAGGTGCCCGTCCCCCGGGATTCGTGGGGCGGTACAGCAGTACAAGTGTCTGAGGACGACAATGAACGATCAAACTGTGAATATTTCTCACTTCGTAAAGACTCTAGTCCTGTGTGTGTGCCGAGCGACGACGTGTACACGGACAGTCATCAGTCATCGCTATTTTCATCACATATTTCAACTTGTAGTGAGAATGATTTAGAACATGACGGAGAAACCCAAACCTATGTCAGCTCAGCGCCATCGTCACATTCCTCATTGTCATCGTTTTCATCGCTTTCCACGGATTTTTTATCTTCACTTTCATCGATCCCCCAGAGTCGTCCCTCTAGAATGCCATCGCTAGCGTCTGTGACAGAAGCTGATTCAGTGAATGACAACATGCTCTTTACCGACTCTAATTCTTCGCCACCCATTACTGCTCAAAACCCAGCCCCGACTCTTGATTTCTCAGACTGCCGCTATCCTCAGTATGCAGAGGAACAGAGTCGTTTGAATTCCTTCAAAGACTGGCCTTCACATTTAACCCAGACCAGTCATCAAATGTCTTTCGCTGGATTTTACTATACCTGTGAGTGGGAGATTAAAATTTATAATCGTCGTCGTCATAACCATTTCTTTTATCGTTAAACCATTATTTAGTAAATGTATCGTCGTCTTCATCGCTTCTAATTCATTACTTAAGGTATTCATTGTATAATGAGAGGAAATTGAACAAATTTGAATGATTTAAATCAAAAGAAATGTTTATTGTTAATTTGAGAAAGTGAAATACATCAAATTCACATTTTGGAAGAGTTATTGCTCTTGGTAAAAAATTAAAAAAATTGTGTATGCTAGACGATTGATTTTTATTTCATGTTTTCATAACAAAATAGTTTATATAACTTTTTACCAAGATATTTGTATGAAAATACAATTTCTTTCAAAAATAGTTTGATACGGCATGCACTTTCCATAGACTTCAATGTAAACTTCCAGGTGCAATAAATCGAGGCGTATTCAAAATTTTGTGAATTCCTTTGGTGGAGTACTTTTATTTAAGAAACCCTTCAAAGTGATATCATGGTTACTAATTAATATCCTACCATCCATTTAGTAGGTATGAACTATGATCGTTATACAGTGACTACTTTATAACATTTTGCCCTGTTTTTAATTTTAGCCTTCAGTGATTGGGTACGTTGTTTTTGCTGTGGAATCGGGGTCCGCAACTGGGCACCAACAGATGACCCCTGGGTCGAGCATGCGCGATGGTCTCCTAGATGCTCATACATTCGACTGATGAGAGATTCACGGTTTTTGGACGATGTGGAATACGCAGTGCAGGAAAGAGAACAAGAGGTGAATTATTTAAACATGTTCACGTCTCATTCTTGCTATAAAGACCTGGATTAAGTGCTTTTATGAATTTCTGAACAAAACTTCCTCAATGACAACAGGTAAAACAAAATGGAGTGGGCTCTTAAATATAGATAATACAGAGTGGAACGTTATCCACCAAATTCCCTTCATAATAAATAAATATTGTAAATGACAGTGGTTTCAATACATAATAATTAATGAACTTTTAACGAGAAATCATTTTTATTACAAATAAAAAACCAGGTGAACTATAAGATGTGCACTTTTTCACAGTGGGAAAGAAACAATAGAACATGCACTTTGTGCAATCATGTTTGAATGATTTTGAAGTGTTCATAGAACATAAAACATTTTGCCAACTAGTTTTTAAACAAAAATTCCTTCATTCTAGGCATTTTGAAAAACATATATATCATAATAATTAAATAAGATCATTATAGAATAATTCTATATTACAGGTGATCACCCCACCAAATGTCCCACTTTCCATACCCTCCAGAATTACAGAGAACATTTCCGGTACAGTATGCGATGAACTGATAATGTGCATTCCATATTCACTGTATAAAACGATTATCCTTGTCGTATTAAGCATCAATCTAACGAAGCCTATTCGTTTTACAGACGTCAGACCCAGCACTGACCAGGCTACCGAGAAATACCCCGATAAGACACTGGAGAAAAATCCACTGTTGACAGATGCTGCCCAAGCCGTGTTAAAAATGGGTTTCCTTCCCAAACAAGTCAAACGAGCCGTTGATATTGTCCTCCAAAAGAAAAGTAAGACGTTATTTCTAATTGCTTTTAATTTGCATATATATATAAAGTAGTGATAGTTGGGATGAGTTTCAATATATCATGACTTGTTCAACTCTTGGTGAAAGTATTTTTAAAAAAAAACAACCCAAAAACCCACCAATATTTACCCTCTAAATATAGAAAGAGACCAAATGTGTTAAAATCGTTGAATTTATTTTCATGTAAAAAGAAATAAATTTCATTTGAGGGTATCAACTGTGACGCTTCATGCCAGCATACTTATCAAGCACGTACTCTCGCGTGTTTTCAAAATTCTAATATTTACATTCTACTTTCATTTCTGTCGAAATTCCCAGCCGTTAATATAGACGTACTTTATTTGTATTCATACGCGCATTGTTTACAGCTGTTACGCATTCATGAGAACATGGCTATCATTGCTATGTATCAAAGGCAAACAGACTGGTTTTGTAAATATTGCAAGAATTCACATGTCTGTGACGTCATGAGAAATCTCGACTTGATAGAGATGCAAGCTAGCGTATCGAATCTAGATATATCGTGAATCGTACTGTAAGCCCAAGGAAATAGTTTCAAGTTTCTATAATCACAAATTTACTACGATCAAATTTTCATCGTTAATAGATGTAGTAGATTCTTGCTACAATTCTGCCCCAGTGACGACTCTGAAGTAATTCAGAAATTGTTTTTTACAGCATGGCGGACGATGACGGCCATGGAGGTGGTGGACGTGTTGACGGAACTTGAACAGGAGAGTGACGACTCGACGAACAGCCAGGAAGCGGAAACGCCGGACGAACACAAACCAGAGGGTAAATTCCTTTATCATTAGTTTGAGAATTATCAACCTTTTCTGAGCTCAATTTTTGTTTATTTTAGATAATTATAATAATGCTGCATATTGATGAATTTATTCTATCTTTTCCAGACGTTGAAAAATTAAAGGAGACAAATGAGAATTTGCGAGAACGGACAATATGTAAAATGTGTTGTACCGGGAAAGTGTCCATCGTCTTTCTTCCATGCGGGCACCTGGTCAGTTGTGGTCAGTGCTCACCCGCGCTCCGGAAATGTCCCATGTGCCGACAGGACATCAAAGGAACCGTGCGGGTCAAGTTTAATTAAAAGTTTGTTGGACTTCACGGTTTGAAGTTTGTCGTGATGAAGCATGAGACTGTGATATAAAACTATAAGCAAACATAAAGGTGCAGCTGATTAGTACTTAATAGATTATTATCTGTGACAATACATGTAGCCAGTACATTTAGCGAATGATATCGGATACCGCTTTGATTGTGATTGAATCTAAATTTGGATTATGAAGGATTTTGTGTGCACTATGGAGTCCTTGAGTATCAGCTTTGACAGTGTGAGGATGACTAGATCAGACTTTAAATGTGATTGGATTCTAATGGACAGTGTATAATTGTACTGTAGATGCACTGTTGTCGGTGTGCGTTATGTTGGAGTAAAGGATCGGTGCTGGCAGGCGTTATGTTGGACTCCTGGAATGGTATTCCCCACTTTTTGTGTTTTTTTTTTTATCTCATACTGGCAAACTAGGTTGTTGTATGCAATTCTATGAAAATAAATAGAATACTAATTATGGATTCACCTGGATTTAGTATTTTTTAAAAGTTTTTGCTCTGATGTAATATACATGATTAATATATGGAGTAGATGCTATACCATATTGAATTGTTTACTTGGTGGGTATTTTGTTTTTGTTGAAACCCCTTGTATTATACTGCGAACGTTTCACTAAACGTGGGTTAAATTTCATTTTCTAATGTGGAGATATCTTTCTGATCTCAAAATCGCGTGCACTGCGTGTATATACATATAGTTCTCGTCGTCTTCTGAATGTCAGTGTTTAGTGAAACAATGAATACACTCTACATATCTGGCAGACCCGTACATTTCAAAATGTAGAATTAGTTACGACTAGTGCCGGCTGGTTCACATTCCAATCCTTGCCAGCTCACATTCTCACTGTTGTTGTTCTGGGTAAGTGGAAAAGGTACGAAAAAGAAATGGAGTTATTTGTACCTAGCGATATTGAAACAACGCAAATTATCTCAGCAGTATAAGTCAATAAATAGATATAGTACATATAGGTGACTATATACTGTAAATTACTCACAGACTGAACACAGCTGCCCTGTCCTGGGTACCTGTAAAGTGCGAAACGAAACGAAATCTACCGAAACGAAACGAAATCTACCAAAACGAAACGAAACCCACCGAAACGAAACGAAACAGATGGTATAACCGAACTTTTTAAATTAAAATAATTAAAAATGGTATCTTAGGCCCCTGTGAAAGTTACCACAGATAAATAAAATTCGCCTCCCCTTTGATGTAGGCTTTGGGCTTGACTGATACAAAGTTTTAAAAGTTGGAAGGGGGGTGAGTAAGGACAAAGTACATATCCGAAGTTGATTAAATACCATGTGAAATTAGTTTCGGATCAGTAAATTTCAGAACGGAGGGTTACAGTCTCAGAGGTCTGGGGAAACACACTAAACGAGGGGTGGGGGTCCCCGGCGTTGGATCCTCCTTTGGGTATAGATACATTATTTGAAGAAGCTGGTGTCTGAGAAAGTTGAAGGCAGGAAGAACTCTTAACTCCTTATTTTATCTCTAACTGCTGAGGTGCGAGTGTATACTTTCAATAATGAAATAAATTAAATAGTATACCATATTATATGAATGCAATTCGGTAAGATATATATACATGTATTATTAAAAGTTATTATTGATATGTAGTGAGTCTAAATATAACTCTATACATTTGGGGTGTTGCTAAGACGTGAAATTGAAAACGGGACGGAAAACGGAAATTGTTTTATGCAATAATATCAGGAGGAGGTCAGCATTTTGTAAAATCAAAAGACTTATGAACAAGGGAAGCATAAATTACAAAGAGAACGGGAAGGCATACTCAGAATCCACCGTTTGATATACTACATACAAATACACAATATCCACATTTATACATAGATTTGTCTTTAGAGCAAAAAACACTGAAACATGTATTTATGCCCAAACGCGGATCCAGCGCCGGCGACCCCACCCCTCGTCAAGACCTCTGACCTGTGAGACTGTAACCCTCCGTTTTGAAATTTATGGATTTGAAACTAATTGCACATGTTATTTAATCAACTTCGGATATGTACGTTTTGCTTACTCAACCAACCAACCCCCCCCCCCCCCTCCCCATTCCAATTTTTAAAACTTTGTATCAGTCAAGCCCAAAGCCTACATCAAAAGGGAGGCGAATTTTATTTGTATGTGGTAACTTTCACAAGGGCCTAAAATACCATTTTTAATTACTATAATTAAAAGAGTTCGGTTGTACAATCTGTTTCGTTTCGTTTCGTTTCGGTGGGTTTCGTTTCGTTTCGGTAGATTTCGTTTCGTTTCAGTAAATTTCGTTTCGTTTCGATTTCGTTTCGCACTTTATAGGTACCCGTCCTGTCCTGTTACAGATCAACATATATTTAGAACGAACTCTTCAATCGGG